>NC_058102.1:112241969-112545000 GCF_020171115.1 Neogale vison | reverse complement strand
CCCAAACCATAAGATACCTAGGAATAAACCTAACCAAAGAGGCTAAGAATCTATACTCAGAAAACTATAAAGTACTCATGAAAGAAATTGAGGAAGACACAAAGAAATGGAAAAATGTTCCATGCTCCTGGATTGGAAGAATAAATATTGTGAAAATGTCTATGCTACCTAAAGCAATCTACACATTTAATGCAATTCCTATCAAAGTACCATCCATCTTTTTCAAAGAAATGGAACAAATAATTTTAAAATTTATATGGAACCAGAAAAGACCTCGAATAGCCAAAGGGATATTGAAAAACAAAGCCAAAGTTGGTGGCATCACAATTCCGGACTTCAAGCTTTATTACAAAGCTGTCATCATCAAGACAGCATGGTACTGGCACAAAAACAGACACATAGACCAATGGAACAGAATAGAGAGCCCAGAAATAGACCCTCAACTCTATGGTCAACTAATCTTCGACAAAGCAGGAAAGAATGTCCAATGGAAAAAAGACAGCCTCTTCAATTAATGGTGTTGGGAAAATTGGACAGCCACGTGCAGAAAAATGAAATTGGACCATTTCCTTACACCACACACAAAAATAGATTCAAAATGGATTAAGGACCTCAATGTGAGAAAGGAATCCATCAAAATCCTTGAGGAGAACACAGGCAGCAACCTCTTCGACCTCAGCCGCAGCAACATCTTCCTAGGAACATCGCAAAAGGCAAGGGAAGCAAGGGCAAAAATGAACTTTTGGGATTTCATCAAGATCAAAAGCTTTTGCACAGCAAAGGAAACAGTTAACAAAATCAAAAGACAACTGACAGAATGGGAGAAGATATTTGCAAACGACATATCAGATAAAGGACTAGTGTCCAAAATCTATAAAGAACTTAACAAACTCAACACCCAAAGAACAAATAATCCAATCAAGAAATGGGCAGAGGACATGAACAGACGTTTCTGCCAAGAAGACATCCAGATGGCCAACAGACACATGAAAAAGTGCTCCATATCACTCGGCATCAGGGAAATACAAATCAAAACCACAATGAGATATCACCTCACACCAGTCAGAATGGCTAAAATTAACAAGTCAGGAAATGACAGATGCTGGCGAGGATGCGGAGAAAGGGGAACCCTCTTACACTGTTGGTGGGAATGCAAGCTGGTGCAACCACTCTGGAAAACAGCATGGAGATTCCTCAAAATGTTGAAAATAGAACTGCCCTATGACCCAGCAATTGCACTGCTGGGAATTTACCCTAAAGATACAAACGTAGTGATCCAAAGGGGCACGTGCACCCGAATGTTTATAGCAGCAATGTCCACAATAGCCAAACTATGGAAAGAACCTAGATGTCCATCAACAGATGAATGGATCAAGAAGATGTGGTATATATACACAATGGAATACTATGCAGCCATCAAAAGAAACGAAATCTTGCCATTTGCAACAACATGGATGGAACTAGAGCGTATCATGCTTAGCGAAATAAGTCCAGCGGAGAAAGACAACTATCATATGATCTCCCTGATATGAGGGAGTGGTGATGCAACATGGGGGCTTAAGTGGGTAGGAGAAGAATCCATGAAACAAGATGGGATAGGGAGGGAGACAAACCATAAGTGACTCTTAATCTCATGAAACAAACTGTGGGTTGCTGGGGGGAGGGGGGTTGGGAGAAGGGGGGAAGGTTATGGACATTGGGGAGGGCATGTGCTTTTGGGTAAATTGGAAGGGGAGATGAACCATGAGAGACTATGGACTCTGAAAAACAGTCTGAGGGGTTTGAAGTGGCGGGAGGGTGGGAGGTTGGGGTACCAGGTGGTGGGTATTATAGAGGGCACAGCTTGCATGGAGCACTGGATGTGGTGAAAAAATAATGAATACTGTTTTTCTGAAAATAAATAAATTGGAAAAAAAAATTAAAACAATAAAATTAAAAAAAAATTCTTCAGGTAGGAAAAAAAAGCAAAAACAAACAAACAAACAAACAAAAAAACACCAAAACAAAACAAACAAAAAATATCTTGGATCTAATCTAAGGAAGGGAAATGCATCAGAAAAGTAGTATATGGGGAGGGGGACAAACCATAACTGACTCTTAATCTCATGAAACAAACTGTGGGTTGCTGGGGGGAGGGGGGTTGGGAGAAGGGGGGGAGGGTTATGGACATTGGGGAGGGTATGTGCTTTTGGGTAAATTGGAAGTGGAGGTGAACCATGAGAGACTATGGACTCTGAAAAACAATCTGAGGGGTTTGAAGTGGCAGGGGGGTGGGAGGTTGGGGTACCAGGTGGTGGGTATTATAGAGGGCACAGCTTGCATGGAGCACTGGGTGTGGTGGAAAAATAATGAATATTGTTTTTCTGAAAATAAATAAATTGGAAAAAAAAAGAAAAGTAGTATATGAAAATAAAACTAAATCATTATTTTTTTAAATTTTTAAATTGATTTAAAAGGTAACTGAAACAATAATAGTAACAGTGAATTTGGTGGGGATAGCATATGAATGAGTAAAATCAATGGCAAGAATATCACAAAGGACAAAAAGGAGGAATTGGAGATATTTAGTCATAAGATTATTGTACTATATATGAAATGTCATAGTGCTATTTGAAGGTAGACTTCAATTAGTTCAGTATATATTGTAACCTCTAGGGCAACAGAGTTTTTATAAATAAGTGTAATTGATATGCTGAGAAAGTAAAATGGAATCCTGTAAAAGTTTTCAATTACCATATGATTTAACTCATATATAAAATTTAGAAACAAAATAAATGATCAAAGGGAAATAAGAGAAAGAGAATGACAAACAAAGAAACACACTTTTAACTATAGAGAACTAATGACTACCAAAGGGGAAGTTGGTGGGGGGAATGGGTTAAATTGGTGATGGGGATTAAGAAGTGCACTTGTGAGGAGCACCAGATGTTATATGGAAGTGTTTAATCACTATATTGTACACCTGAAACTAACATTACACTCTATGTTAGCTAACTGGAATTTGAATACAAGCTTTAAAAAAAAAAAGTTCAGTTTGAACCAGAGAAATGCAACCAAGGAACAGTTATATACATGTTAAATATTAATCTAACTTTATGACTATTTAATTTTAATATGCATGGTCTAAATACACATAGTAGAAAACAAAGTGTCAGTGAACAAAACAGCCATATATATATATATATATATATATATATATTGGACAGCCACATGCAGAAAAATGAAATTGGACCATTTCCCTACACCACACATGAAAATAGACTCAAAATGATTGAAGGACCTCAATGTGAGAAAGGACTCCATCAAAATCCTTGAGGAGAATATATATATATATTTTTTTTAACAAGAAACCCACTAAAGTAAAGGAACTGAAAAATATATCACAAACTAACACTCATTAAAAGAAAGCTGGGGTATCCATACTAATTTTAGACAAAGCAGTCTTTAGAAAATGATATTATTAGGGATAAAGAAAGGCATTATATAATGATAAAGGGTCAATTCTTTATGAATATGTATCAGTCTTACTTAGGTATGTATAAAACAAAACAGCATCAAAATACAAAAATCATAATTACAGTTAAAACTGAAAGAACTCATAGAAGTAGACAAATTACACTCCTACAATTGGAGATTTCAGCAGCACCTTCAGTGTTTGATAGATCAAGCAGCCAGAGAATCAATAAGGATATATTTGACGTGAATAGCAATGTTAATCAATTTGGTCTTATTTATAAAAAGCCTATCCAACAACAACAAAATACAAATCATTTTTAAATTTTTTTTCAGTGTTTCAGCATTCACTGTTGATATACTATACCCAGTGCTCCGTGCAATACATGCCTTCCCTAATACCCACGACCAGGCTCAACCAAAACCCCACCCTCCTCCCCTCCAAAACCATCAGTTTGTTTCTTGGAGATCACAGTCTTTCATGGTTTGTTTCCCCCTCCAGTTTCCCCCAACTGACTTCTCTCCATCTCCCAATGTACTCTGTGTTATTTCTTATGCTCCACAAGTAACAACTTTTCTATCAACATAGACAGGGCTGGATAAGATTATGCTGAGTAAAATAAGTCAAGCAGAGAGAGTCAAGTATCACAAAATACACATTCTTTCAAGAGCCCATGGAACATTAATCAAGAATGCATTCTCAGACATAGAATATTATTTAGCAAATTTGAAATAATAGAAATCATACAAAGTGTATTAATTAAAATCAAACTATATTAAACTACATAAAACTACATAAAATTAAACTATAAATCAGAAACAGAAAATGAGCTGATAAGATCTGGAAAATTTTGGATTTAATATTCAGAAATTAACACACTTCTAAATAATTTGCCATCAGACTTCTCAAATTAAATTTTAAAAACTTTGAACTAATTGAAAAATTAAAGTGTAACATCAAAATTTGTAATATGTAACAAAAAGAGTTAAGGTAAAATTTAGAAGTCAAATTATCACTCTTCACAGATGGTATGATAATATATGTGGAAAACCCAAAAGACTCCACTCCTAGAACTGCTAGAACTTATACAGGAATTCAGTAAAGTGTCAGGATATAAAATCAATGCAGAGAAATCAGCTGCATTTCTCTATACCAACAACAAGACAGAAGAAAGAGAAATTAAGGAGTCAATCCCATTTACAATTGCACCCAACACTATAAGATACCAGGAATAAACCTAACCAAAGAGGCTAAGAATCTATACTGAGAAAACTATAAAGTACTCATGAAAGAAATTGAGGAAGACAGAAAGAAATGGAAAAATGTTCCATGCTCCTGGATTGGAAGAACAAATATTGTGAAAATATCTATGCTACCTAACACAATCTACACATTTAATGCAATTCCCATCAAAATACCATCCACTTTTTTTCAAAGAAATGGAACAAATAACCCTAAAATTTATATGGAATCAGAAAAGACCTCGTATAGCCAAAGGAATATAGAAAAAGAAATCCAAAGTTGGTGGTATCACAATTCCAGACTTCAAGGTCTATTACAAAGCTGTAATCATCAAGAAAGCATGGTACAGGCACAAAAAATAGACACATAGATCAATGGAATGGAATAGAGAGCCCAGAACTAGACCCTCAACTCTATGGCCAACTAATCTTCAACAAAGCAGGAAAGAATGTCCAATGGAAAAAAGACAGCCTCTCCAATAAATGGAGTTGGGAAAATTGGACAGCCACATGCAGAAAAATGAAATTGGACCATTTCCCTATACCACACATGAAAATAGACTCAAAATGATTGAAGGACCTCAATGTGAGAAAGGACTCCATCAAAATCCTTGAGGAGAACACAGGCAGCAACCTCTTTGACCTCAGCCACAGCAACATCTTCCTAGGAACATCGCCAAAGGCAAGGGAAGAAAGGGCAAAAATGAACTATTGGGATTTCATCAAGATCAAAAGCTTTTGCACAGCAAAGGAAACAGTCAACAAAACCAAAAGACAACTGACAGAATGGGAGAAGATATTTGCAAGCGACATATAAGATAAAGGGCTAGTGTCCAAAATCTATAAAGAAGTTAGCAAACTCAACACCCAAAGAACAAATAATCCAATCAAGAAATGGGCAGAAGACACGATCAGACATTTCTGCAAAGAAGACATCCAGATGTCCAACAGACACATGAAAAAGTATTCCACATCACTCGGCATCAGGGAAATGCAAATCAAAACCACAGTGAAATATCACCTCACACCAGTCAGAATGGCTAAAATTAACAAGTCAGGAAATGACAGATGCTGGCGAGGATGTGGAGAAAGGGGAACCCTCCTACACTGTTGGTGGGAATGCAAGCTGGTGCAACCACTCTGGAAAACAGCTTGGAGGTTTCTCAAAATGTTGAAAATAGAACTACCCTATGACCCAGAAATTGCACTACTGGGTATTTACCCTGAAGATACGAATGTAGTGATCAGAAGGGGTACGTGCACCCGAATGTTTATAGCAGCAATGTCTACAATAGCCAAACTATAGAAAGAACCTAGATGTCCATCAACAGATGAATGGATCAGGAGGATGTGGCATATATACACAATGGAATACTATGTAGCCATCAAAGAAATAAAATCTTGCCATTTGTGATGACGTGGATGGAACTAGAGGGTATCATGCTTAGTGAAATAAGTCAATCAGAGAAAGCCAACTATCATATGACCTGATATGAGGAAGTGGAGATGCCACATGGGGGATTAAGGGGGTAGGAGAAGAATGTATGAAACAAGATGGGATTGGGAGGGAGACAAACCATAAGTGACTCTTAATCTCACAAAACAAACTGAGGGTTTCTGGGGGGAAGGGGTTTGGGAGAAGGGGATGGGGTTATGGACATTGGAGAGGGTATGTGCTATGGTGAGTGCTGTGAAGTGTGTAAACCTGGCGATTCAGAGACCTGTACCCCTGGGAAGCCGTCTGGCCCTGGGCTTTTATTGGAGATTTTTGATGACCGTTTCAATCTCCGTACTGGTTATGGGTCTGTTCAGGCTTTCTATTTCTTACTGGTTCAGTTGTGGTAGTTTATATGTTTCTAGGAATGCATCCATTTCTTCCAGATTGTCAAATTTGTTGGCGTAGAGTTGCTCATAGTATGTTCTTATAATAGTTTGTATTTCTTTGGTGTTAGTTGTGATCTCTCCTCTTTCATTCATGATTTTATTTATTTGGGTCCTTTCTCTTTTCTTTTTGATAAGTCTGGCCAGGGCTTTATCAATCTTATTAATTATTTCAAAGAACCAGCTCCTAGTTGTATTTATTTGTTCTACTGTTTTTTGGTTTCTATTTCATTGATTTCTGCTCTGATCTTTATGATTTCTCTTCTCCTGTTGGGTGTAGGGTTTCTTTCTTGTTCTTTCTCCAGCTCCTTTAGGTGTAGGGTTAGGTTGTGTACCTGAGACCTTTCTTGTTTCTTGAGAAAGGCTTGTGCCACTATATATTTTCCTCTCAGGACTGC
Organism: Neogale vison; assembly: GCF_020171115.1. Classification (NCBI taxonomy): domain Eukaryota; kingdom Metazoa; phylum Chordata; class Mammalia; order Carnivora; family Mustelidae; genus Neogale; species Neogale vison. The sequence goes on along the minus strand of NC_058102.1, from coordinate 112,538,026 downwards.
CTCTGCTGTGTCCCACAGATTTTGAACCGTTGTGTTTTCATTATCATTTGTTTCCATGAATTTTTTCAATTCTTCTTTAATTTCCTGGTTGACCCATTCATTCTTTAGAAGGATGCTGTTTAGTCTCTGTGTATTTGGGTTCTTTCCAAATTTCCTCTTGTGGTTGAGTTCTAGCTTCAGAGCTAGAACTTGTGGTCTGAAAATATGCAGGGAATGATGCCAATCTTTTGATACCGGTTGAGACCCGATTTGTGACCCACGATGTGTTCTATTCAGGAGACTGTTCCATGTGCACTAGAGAAGAAAGTGTATTCTGTTGCTTTGGGATGAAATGCTATGAATATATCTGTGATGTCCATCTGGTCCAGTGTATCATTAAAGGCCTTTATTTCCTTGCTGATTTTTTGCTTGGATGATCTGTCCATTTCAGTGAGGGGATTGTTAAAGTCTTCTAATATTATTGTATTATTGTTGATGTGTTTCTTTGATTTTGTTTATTATTGGTTTATATAGTTGGTTGCTCCCACCTTAGGGGCATAGATATTTAAAATTGTTAGATCTTCTTGTTGGACAGATCCTTTGAGTATGATATAGTGTCCTTCCTTATCTCTTATTATAGTCTTTGGCTTAAAATCTAATTGATCTGATATAAGGATTGCCACCCCTGCTTTCTTCTGATGTCCATTAGCATGGTAAATTCCTTTCCACCCTCTCACTTTAAATCTGGAGTTGTCTTCAGGTCTGAAATGAGTTTCTTGTAGGAAACATATGGATGGGTTTTGTTTTTTTATCCATACTGATACTGTGTATCTTTTGATTGGGGCATTTAGCCCATTAACATTCTGGGTAACTATTGAGAGATATGAACTTAGTGCCATTGTATTGCCTGTAAAGTCAATGTTACTGTATATTGTCTCTGTTCCTTTCTGATCTACCACTTGTAGGCTCTCTCTTTGCTTAGAGGACCCCTTTCAATATTTCCTGTAGAGCTGGTTTGGTGCTTGCAAATTCTTTCAGTTTTTATTTGTCTTGGAAGATTTTTATCTCTCCTTCTATTTTCAATGATAGCCTAGCTGGATATAGTATTCCTGGCTGCATGTTTTTCTTGTTTAGTGCTCTGGATATATCATGCCAGTTCTTTCTGGCCTGTCAGGTCTCTGTGGATAAGTCTGCCTCCAATCTGATATTTTTACCAATATATGTTACAGACTTCTTTTCCCAAGCTGCTTTCAGGATTTTCTCTTTGTCACTAAGACTTGTAAATTTTACTATTGGTGATGGGGTGTGGACCTATTCTTGTTGATTTTGAGCGGGGTTCTCTGCACCTCCTGGATTTTGATGTTTGTTCCCTTTGCCATATTAGGTAAATTATCTCCAATAATTCTCTCCAATATACCTTTTGCTCCCCTCTCTCTTCTTCTTCTGGAATCCTAATTATTCTAATGTTCTTTCATCTTATGGTTTCACTTATCTCTCGAAATCTCCCCTTGTGGTCCAGTAGCTCTTTGTCCCTCTTTTGCTCAACTTCTTTATTCTCTGTCATTTGATCTTCTATATCACTAATTCTTTCTTATGCCTCATTTATCCTAGTAGTGAGAGCCTCCATTTTTATTGTACTTCATTAATAGCTTTTTTTATTTCAACTTGGTTAGATTTTAGTTCTTTTATTTCTCCAGAAAGGGCTTTTATATGTCCTGAGAGGGTTTCTCTAATATCTTCCATAGCTTTTTTGAGCCCGGCTAGAACCTTGAGAATTGTCATTTTGGACACTAGATCAGACATATTACCAATGTCTGTATTGATTAGGTCCCTAGCCTTCGGCACTGCCTCTTGTTCTTTTTTTTTGGTGAATTTTTCTGCCGTGTCATTTTGTCCAGATAAGAGTATATGAAGGATCAAGTAAAATACTAAAAGGGTGGCAAAAAACCCAGGAAAATGCACTTTAACCAAATCAGAAGAGATTCCAAATCAGGAGGGGGGAGAAAGGAGGTAAAAACAGGTTCAGAAAGAAAGAAAGAAAAAAAAAAAAAGAAAAGAATTAAAAAAAGAAAACGAATAAAGAAAAGTATAAAAAAGAAAAAAAAATATATATATATATTAGATAAACTAGTTAAAAAGAGTTAAAAAAGAAAAGGGTAAAAGTTTTAAAAAAATTTAGCAGAAGAAGAGAAAAAAATGAAAAAGAAAAAAAAATTAACTGCAAGACTAAGGCATCATAGGGAGAAAGCCATGAGTTCTGTGGTTTGCTTTCTCCTCCTCTGGAATTCTGCTGCTCTCCTTGGTATTGAAACTGCACTCCTTGGTAGGTGAAATTGGTCTTGGCTGGATTTCTTGTTGATCTTCTTGGGGAGGGGCTTATTGTAGCGATTCTCAAGTGTCTTTGCCCCAGGAGGAATTGCACCGCCCTTACCAGGGGCTGGGCTGAGTAATCCTCTCGGGTTTGCTTTCAGGAGCTTTTATTCCCTGAGCGCTTTCCGTAGAGTTCCGGAGAACGGGAATACAAATGGCAGCCTCCTGGTCTCTGGCCCAGAGGAGACTAGAGCCCGGGGCCCCAGTCTTCAGTGTGCCCTCAGAGAACAAGACCCAGTAACTCCCATCTGCCTGACCTCCAGCCGCACTCTGAGCTCACTGAACCTGTGACCAGTTCAAGATAACCCCGAGCTATGAGCTCACTGTTGGCTCTGTCTCTGTAGCTGGCTTCCCCATTCTAATACCTGTAAGCTCTGGGACACTCAGACACCCCCAATCCTTCTGTGACCCTGCAGGACCTGAGGCCACACTGACCCCACGTGGGCTTCACCCCGGTTTAGGCTCTGGAGCAATGTCCCTCAGCAGAACAGACTTTTAAAAGTCCTGATTTTGTGCTAAATTGCTCCGACACTTGCTGGGAGCCAGCACCTCCCCTCAGGGTCTATCTCCACATCGCTCTGGATTCACTTCTCCGCCAGTCCTATCTTTCAGAAAGTGTTTTTTTTTTTTTCTGTTTCTAGAATTGCTGTTCTTCTTCTCTTCGATCAGCCGATGGATTTCTAGGTGTTTGCAATCTTTAGATAAGCTATCTAGCTGATCTCCTGCTAGCTGAAGTATTCTCAGACTGCTACTTCTCCACCATCTTGTCTCCCTCCTTCATATACTCTTATCTGGACAAAATGACAAGGCGGAAAAATTCACCACAAAAAAAGAAAAAAAGAATAAGAGGCAGTACTGTAGGCTAGGGACCTAATCAATACAGACATTGGTAATATGTCAGATATAGAGTTCAGAATGACAATTCTCAAGGATCTAGCCGGGCTCGAAAAAGAATGGAAAATATTAGAGAAACCCTCTCGGAGATATAAAAGCCCTTTCTGGAGAAATAAAAGAACTAAAATCTAACCAAGTTGAAATAAAAAAATCTATTAATGAGGTGCAATCAAAAATGGAGGCGCTCACTGCGAGAATAAATGAGGCAGAAGAATTAGTGATATAGAAGACCAAATGACAGAGAATAAAGAAGCTGAACAAAAGAGGGACAAACAGCTATGGGACCACGAGGGGAGTCCTAAATCAGGACTCAACTGGTATCAAAATATTGGGATCATTCCCTGCATATTTTCAGAACACAAAGCTCTGAAGCTAGAACTCAACCACAAGAGGAAGTTTGGAAAGAACCCAAATACATGGAGACTAAACAGCATCCTTCTAAAGAATGAATGGGTCACCCAGGAAATTAAAGAAGAATTGAAAAAAATCATGGAACCAAATGATAATGAAAACACAACGGTTAAAAATCTGTGGGACACAGCAAAGGCAGGCCTGAGAGGAAAATATATAGAAGTACAAGCCTTTCTCAAGAAACAAGAAAGGTCTCAGGTACACAACCTAACCCTACACCTAAAGAGCTGGAGAAAAAACAAGAAAGAATGCCTACACCCAGCAGAAGAAGAGAAATCATAAAGATCAGAGCAGAAGTCAATAAAATAGAAACCAAAAATAAAAAAAAAAAACAATAAAACAAATCAATGAAACTAGGAGCTGGTTCTTTGAAAAAATTAATAAAATTGATAAAGCCCTGGCCAGACTTATCAAAAAGAAAAGAGAAAGGACACAAATAAATAAAAAGAGGAGAGATCACAACTAACACCAAAGAAATACAAACTATTATAAGAACATACTATGAGCAACTCTACGCCAACAAATTTGACAATCTGGAAGAAATGGATGCATTCCTAGAAACATATAAACTACCACAACTGAACCAGGAAGAAATAGAAAGCCTGAACAGACCCATAACCAGTATGGAGATTGAAATGGTCAATAAAATCTCCAAACAAACAAAAGCTCAGGGCCAGACAGCTTTCCGGGGGAATTCGACCAAACAGATAAAGAAGAACTACTGAAACTGTTCCAAAAAATAGAAATGGAAGGAAAACTTCCAAACTCATTTTATGAGGCCAGCATCACCTTGATCCCAAAACCAGACAAGGATCCCATCAAAATAGAGAGCTATAGACCAATATCCTTGATGAAAACAGATGCGAAAATTCTCACCAAAATACTAGCCAGTAGGATTCAACAGTACATTAAAAGGATTATTCACCACGACCAAGTGGGATTTATTCCAGGGCTTCAAGGTTGGTTCAACATCCGCAAATCAGTCAATGTGATACAACACATCAATAAAAGAAAGAACAAGAACCATATGATACTCTCAATAGATGCTGAAAAAGCATTTGACAAAGTACAGCATCCCTTCCTGATCAAAACTCTTCAAAGTGTAGGGATAGAGGGCACATACCTCAATATCATCAAAGCCATCTATGAAAAACCCACCGCAAATATCATTCTCAATGGAGAAAAACTGAAAGCTTTTCCGCTAAAGTCAGGAACAGGGCAGGGATGTCCATTATCACCACTGCTATTCAACATAGTACTAGAAGTCCTAGCCTCAGCAATCAGACAACAAAAGGAAATTAAAGGCATCCAAATCAGCAAAGAAGAAGTCAAACTATCACTCTTCACATATGATCTGATACTATATGTGGAAAACCCAAAAGACTCCACTCCAAAACTGCTAGAACTTGTACAGGAATTCAGTAAAGTGTCAGGATATAAAATCAATGCAGAGAAATCAGCTGCATTTCTCTACACCACCAACAAGACAGAAGAAAGAGAAATTAAGGAGTCAGTCCCATTTACTATTGCACCCAAAATGATAAGATACCTAGGAATAAGCCTAACCAAAGAGGCTAAGAATCTATACTCAGAAAACTATAAAGTACTCATGAAAGAAATTGAGGAAGACACAAAGAAATGGAAAAATATTCCATGCTCCTGGATTGGAAGAATAAATATTGTGAAAATGTCTATGCTACCTAAAGCAATCTACACATTTAATGCAAATCCTATCAAAGTACCATCCATCTTTTTCAAAGAAATGGAACAAATAATCCTAAAATTTATATGGAATCAGAAAAGACCTTGAATACCCAAAGGAATATTGAAAAAGAAATCCAATGTTGGTGGCATCACAATTCCGGACTTCAAGCTCTATTACAAAGCTTTCATCAAGACAGCATGGTACTGGCACAAAACAGACACATAGATCAATGGAACAGAATATAAAGCCCAGAAATAGACCCTTAACTCTATAGTCAACTAATCTTCGACAAAGCAGGAAAGAATGTCCAATGGAAAAAGACAGCCTGTTCAATAAATGGTGTTGGAAAAATTGGACAGCCACATGCAGAAAAATGAAATTGGACCATTTCCTTATACCACACACGAAAACAGACTCAAAATGGATGTAGGACCTCAATGTGAAAAAGGAATCCATCAAAATCCTTGAGGAGAACACAGGCAGCAACCTCTTCGACCTCAGCCGCAGCAACATCTTCCTAGGACCATTGCCAAAGGCAAGGGAAGCAAGGGCAAAAATGAACTATTGGGATTTTATCAAGATCAAAAGCTTTTGCAGAGCAAAGGAAACAGTTAACAAAACCAAAAGACAACTCACAGAATGGAAGAAGATATTTGCAAATGGCATATCAGATAAAGGACGAGTGTCTAAAATCTATAAAGAACTTAACAAACTCAACATCCAAAGAACAAATGATCCAATCAAGAAATGGGCAGAGGACATGAAAAGACATTTCTGCAAAGAAGACATCCAGATGGCCAACAGACACATGAAAAAGTACTCCATATCACTCGGCATCGGGAAAATACAAATCAAAACCACAGTGAGATATCACCTCACACCAGTCAGAATGGCTAAAATCAACAAGTCAGGAAATGACAGATGCTGGCGAGGATGCCGAGAAAGTGGAACCCTCCTACACTGTTGGTGGAAATGCAAGCTGGTGCAACCACTCTGGAAAACAGCATGGAGGTTCCTCAAAATGTTGAAAATAGAACTGCCCTATGACCCAGCAATTGCACTACCAGCAATTTACCCTAAAGATAGAAATGCAGTGAACCGAAGGGGCACATGCCCCTAAATGTTTATAGCAGCAATGTCTACAGTAGCCAAACTATGGAAAGAACCTAGGTGTCCATCAACTGATGAATGGATCAAGAAGATGTGGTATATATACACAATGGAATACTATGCAGCCATCAAAAGAAATGAAAACTTGCCATCTGCGACAACGTGGATGGAACTAGAGGGTATCATGCTTAGCGAAATAAGTCAATCAGAGAAAGACAACTATCATATGATATCCCTGATATGAGGAAGTGGTGATGCAACATGTGGGGTTAAGGGGGTAGGAGAAGAATAAATGAAACAAGATGGGTTTGGGAGGGAGACAAACCATAAATGACTCTAAGTCTCACAAAACAAACTGAGGGTTGCTGAGGGGAGGGGGTTGGGAGGAGGGGGGTAGGGTTATGGACATTGGGGAGGGTATGTACTTTTGGGTAAATTGGAAGGGGAGGTGAACCATGAGAGACTATGGACGCTGAAAAACAATCTGAGGGGTTTGAAGTGGCGGCGGGGTGGGAGGTTGGGGTTCCAGGTGGTGGGTATTTTAGAGGGCACGGCTTGCATTGAGCACTGGGTGTGGTGAAAAAAATAATGAATACTGTTTTTCTGAAAATAAATAAATTGGAAAAAGAATGCCTTTTGCCCTTAGCAAAGTGTCAACAGGGAAACAATTGAGACCCTAGAGGAATGTCACTCTGTTTTAAGGACTTGTCAGTGGGCTGTAACTAATAACGGAAATTAATAATATTTTAATAATTTTTCATCTGCCTTTGTGTCTCATATTATTATCAAATACAATTATTACTGTTCTTTCTTTTCATACACAGTATGTGGCTTTATATTTATGTTCCTGATCCAATATTGTGTAGACATGTACTTAAAGTAACCTAAATGCAGCTGACCATTATCTGACCACATGTCTACTCTGAGAAAAACTTGGAAATAATGGAGAGAGTAGTCCCTGCAAGTAGAGAAGGCATTAACTATTTGTATTTAAGATATATGTTAATTAAATGGCAATGTGAGAAGCAGAGAAAGAAAAACCCTTCAAAAAGAAATCTTACAAGAATAACTAAGTTTCAGGCACCTGTGTGGCTCAGTGGGTTAAGCACCTGCTTTTGGCTCAGGTCATGATCTCAGAGTCCTGGGACTGAGGCCTGCATCAGGCTCTCTGCTCAGCAGGGGAGCGTGCTTCCCCACCCCCTACCCCTGCCTGCCTCTCTGCCTACTTGTGATCTCTGTCTGTCAAATAAATAAAATATTTAAAAAAAGAATAACTAAATTTCTTAGTCACTCAAAGAAAGAAGACTTTACTTGATTTACTAAATGGATAGCCTTGAGAACCTCTAGGAGCCTGTTTTCTCTGCAATGGAAATAATAATACCTATATCATAGTGGGTGCTACAATGATTTAATGGGCCTATACATGAAAAAAACTCAAAATAATACTAGCATATTTGTAGTTATATAAAGGTAACTTTAATATATTTTTATTGATGGTGAATTTCCTTTTGAAGCAGCTGTCTTTTTTCACAGGAACATTCTGAATGCAGATCCTCAAAGTGACCGTTGGCATCTGCTAACAGTTGTCTTTTATTCAGTAATATACTATAAACCTTTCTTAATTCGACAATTTTATTTATTCTTTCCTGATATGATATAGTATGGATCACCTCACTAAACCACCTCCCAAACCAATGTTTTCTGCATTGGTTACTCCATAATTTTAAATAACATACATTTAACTGTATCTGCTTCAAGAATGCTTTGGCTTCTGCTTTGTAAGAAAAATATTAATGACTCTGTTCTTCCACTCCACTCTTCTCCATATATTCCACATCCCAAATTTAGTCATTTATATTTTTTCACTTACAGTTTTTAGGGTTTGTTAACACTTACCAGGAGCCCAAATTGTTCATTATTGATAGTACTTCTAGAAATGGAATATATAACAAACAAGGCACATGATCTCTATTAATCCATAAACCTTATTCACCATTTTTAAAATATGGTTTCTCCTCTACTCATTGATATTTCATTATCTGCCTGGATATGGAGAATGTATGAATTCATAATTGCTGATTTAAACTATGCTGGGTAACCCAAAATAGGTACTTACTTTACCCCTGCAGTGAACAAACAAGCAGTAAGATAATACATTTCTTTTCTTGCCCAGCTTTTTTTTTTTTTTTCCTGATGTTTCCTTAACGTTTCTGGAGCGTTGGCTAACTTCCCCCTCCCAAAATTTCTCATTTTCCAATTTTTCTTCCTCAACTTCTTTCCTTCTAAGTGTCCTTTGTCCACAAAAGTTTTGTTTCTGGTCTGCTCTACAACTGTAATCCTACAACTTCCCTTCTCCTCGGGGTTAGGTACATTCTTTCCTTGGTTCATGATCTTCCTTCTTGGTTCAATAGCTCATTTTTCTGGATTACTGACTAACAGGATAATTATTAAGAAATGATACAAAAAAATCTGATAATTGACTCTCTCTGCTTGACTTATTTCACTCAGCATAATCTCTTCCAGTCCCATCCATGTTGCTACAAAAGTTGGGTATTCATCCTTTCTGATGGAGGCATAATACCCCATAGTGTATATGGACCACATCTTCCTTATCCATTCATCCGTTGAAGGGCATCTTGGTTCTTTCCATAGTTTGGCGACTGTGGCCATTGCTGCTATAAACATTGGGGTACAGATGGCCCTTCTTTTCACGACATCTGTATCCTTGGGGTAAATACCTAGGAGTGCAATGGCAGGGTCATAGGGAAGCTCTATTTTTAATTTCTTGAGGAATCTCCACACTGTTCTCCAAAGAGGAGGTGCACCAACTTGCATTCCCACCAAGAGTGTAAGAGAGTTTTTTGACTGTTTCCTTTGCTGTGCAGAAGCTTTTGATTTTGATGAAGTCCCAGAAGTTTATTTTCACTTTTGTTTTCTTTGCCTTTGGAGATATGTCTTGAAAGAAGTTGCTGTGGCTGATATCGAAGAGATTACTGCCCATGTTCTCCTCTAGGATTCTGATGGATTCCTGTCTCACGTTGAGGTCTTTTATCCATTTTGAGTTGAGCTTTGTGTACGGTGTAAGAGAATGGTCGAGTTTCATTCTTCTACATATAGCTGTCCAGTTTTCCCAGCACCATTTATTGAAGAGACGGTTTTTTTCCACTGTATATTTTTTCCTATTTTGTCGAAGATCAATTGACCATAGAGTTGAGGGTCCATATCTGGGCTCTCCACTCTGTTCCACTGGTCTATGTGTCTGTTTTTATGCGAGTACCATGCTGTCTTGGTGACCATAGCTTTGTAATGAAGCTTGAAATCAGGTAACATGATTCCCCCAGTTTTATTTTTGTTTTTCAACATTTCCTTAGTGATTTGGGGTCTCTTCTGATTCCATACAAATTTCTGGATTATTTGCTCCAGCTCTTTGAAAATGCCGGTGGAATTTTGATCAGAATGGCATTAAAAGTATAGATTGCTCTAGGCAGTATAGACATTTTAACAATGTTTATTCTTCCGATCCAAGAGCATGGAATGGTCTTCCATTTTTTGGTGTCTTCTTCAATTCCCTTCATGAGTGTTCTGTAGTTCCTCAAGTACAGATCCTTTACCTCCCTGGTTAGGTTTATTCCCAGGTATTTTATGGTTTTTGGTACTATAGTAAATGGAATTAATTCTCTAATTTCCCTTTCTGTATTTTCATTATTAGTGTATAAAAAAAGCCACTGATTTCTGCACATTGACTTTGTATCCTGCCACGTTGCTGAATTGCTGTATGAGTTCTAGTAGTTTGCGGGTGGAGTCTTTTGGGTTTTCCATATAAAGAATCATGTCATCTATGAAGAGAGAAAGTTTGACTTCTTCATTGCCAATTTGTGGAGCATAACAAATAGCATAGGGGACATGGGGAGTTAGAGAGAAGGGAGTTGGGGGAAATTGGAAGGGGGGCTGAATCATCAGAGACTATGAACTCTGAAAAACAATCTGAGGGGTTTGTAGTGGTGGGGGGCTGGGAGGTTGGGATACCAGGTGGTGGGTATCCCCTATACAGGGCACGGATTGCATGGAGCACTGGATGTGGTGAGAAAATAATGAATACTGTTTTGCTGAAAATAAATAAATATAATTCTTAAAAATGATACAAGGAAAGTAATTTTCAGGCTTCTTCTAAAAGTCAATATGCGGGGAGCCTGGGTGGCTCAGTGGGTTAAAGCTCAGACCATGATCCCAGGGTCCTGGGATGAAGCCCCAGTGCGGGCTCTCTGCTCAGCAGAGAGCCTGCTTCTCCTCTTCTCTCTGCCTGCCTCTCTGGTACTTGTGATATCTGTCTGTCAAATAAATAAATGAAGTCTTTAAAATAAATAAATAAATAAATAAATGTCAAATTGCTTTTATTTTTCCCTTACTGTTGCTGATATTTGGCCTACTATAAATTAGGGTAAAAACAAAATGCCACAGAATTTGAAAACATTACCTCATATCTAGTATCTCTAATATCTAGTTCTACAGATGTCCAATGTTGATGTCCCGTGCCAGTCTGATTTTTATTTCTTTGTACAGCTCCCTCATCCTTTCTGAATGTGTCTAAGATCTCCTTTTTATTTTGAATTTTACAAGTATGTTCTGTATATGGGTATTTTTTTTACTTCTTGATTGTCATTTCATTGGCCCTTTCAAACTGAGACTGATGTCCTTTAACTATGGCTAACTCAAAACTTTTTGTTTATTTGGTGATTCCATTTTTCCTATTCTTTCTTTATGGAATAACCATTTCCTGGATGACTGAATTTACAGATTATCTATATAACTAAGCTTTCTCTAATACCTTTGTCTACTTAGACTTTTTTTTATGTTGTTTTACTTTAACGAGCAATTCCTTAAATTTATCTTTCAACCATTTGATGGACTTTATTTATTTTGGCAGTCATAATTTCTTGAACTGTTTTCTATTTGTTATTTTTTCTGATTAGTTAGTCATTCATTTTGTGGTTGTGACATTTTCTCAAATATCTATGATAACAATTTTTTTTAAGTTCCCTGAATGATGTCAGTTAAATTTTTCTGTTTATTTATCTAAACCTTTCTTTTTTTTCCAATTTATTTATTTTCAGAAAAACATTATTCATTATTTTTTCACCACACCCAGTGCTCCATGCAAGCCGTGCCCTCTATAATACTCACCTCCTGGTACCCCAACCTCCCACTCCCCCGCCACTTCAAACCACTCAGATTGTTTTTCAGAGTCCATAGTCTCTCATGGTTCATGGTGCACATTCTATCTTTCCATATTTCCAGTATCCTTTTTTCTTGTCCATTTATATTTAAGACAATGTTGATGCTGACTGTGAGCTTGTGTCCACACTCAGACACTGCTTCAGCTTGATAGGTCAGGAAATGTTGTTTGTTTTAAGACAACAAATTTGAGAATACAGAGAGCTTTGTCTGGAGTACTTGCACCAGTACTTAGATCCCTTCAAAAGACACTTTTGGATAAGAAACTTTCATGTTTGTGTTTTTCATTTATGAACAAAACCATTCTCTCTCTATTACAGTGCAGGATTACCTTTATCATAAATTATGGGATATATATAGGCATTATTATTTTACATTAGCTTATCTCCTTTTCTTTCATTCGTTCATCTCTTTTTCTTTTGTTTTGTGGTAATAATTGTATCATTCCATCTTATTTCACTTTAGTATTCATCATGATATGTGGTATAATTCCCCCATTTTTACTTTCTCTCTTACGAAGTACAACTCCTCCATTTTGTTCTTTTTCTCATTCTTATTCTTTTTTTTCACATTTTTTTCCAATTTATTTATTTTCAGAAAAACAGTATTCATTATTTTTCCACCACACCCAGTGCTCCATGCAAGCCATGCCCTCTATAATACCCACAACCTGGTACCACAACCTCCCACCCCCCCGCCACTTCAAACCCCTCAGACTGATTTTCAGAGTCCATAGTCTCTCATGGTTCACCTCCCCTTCCAATTTACCCAAATTCCCTACTCCTCTCTAACGCCCCTGTCCTCCATGCTATTTGTTATGCTCCACAAATAAGTGAAACCATATGATAATTGACTCTCTCTGCTTGACTGATTTCACTCAGCATAATCTCTTCCAGTCCCATCCATGTTGCTACAAAAGTTGGGTATTCATCCTTTCTGACGGAGGCATAATACTCCATAGTGTATATGGACCACATCTTCCTTATCCATTCGTCCATTGAAGGGCATCTTGGTTCTTTCCATAGTTTGGCGACTGAGGCCATTGCTGCTATAAACATTGGGGTACAGATGGCCCTTCTTTTCACGACATCTGTATCCTTGGGGTAAATACCCAGGAGTGCAATTGCAGGGTCGTAGGGAAGCTCTATTTTTAATTTTTAAGGAATCTCCACACTGTTCTCCAAAGAGGCTGCACCAACTTGCATTCCCACCAACAGTGGAAGAGGGTTCCCCTTTCCCCACATCCTCTCCAACACATGTTGTTTCCTGTTTTGTTAATTTTGGCCATTCTAACTGGTGTAAGGTGATATCTCAATGTGGTTTTAATTTGAATCTCCCTGAGGGCTAATGATGATGAGCATTTTTTCATGTATCTGATAGCCATTTGTATGTCTTGATTGGAGAAGTGTCTGTTCATATCTTCTGCCCATTTTTTGATGTGTTTGTCTGTTTCGTGTGGGTTGAGTTTGAGGAGTTCATTATAGATCCTGGATATCAACCTTTTGTCTGTACTGTCATTTGCAAATATCTTCTCCCATTCCGTGGGTTGCCTCTGTACTTGAGGAACTATAGAACACTCATGAAAGAAATTGAAGAAGACACAAAAAGATGGAAGACCATTCTTGCTCTTGGGTCGGAAAATAAACATTGTTAAAATGTCTATACTGCCTAGAGCAATCGCATTCTTATTCTTATTCTAAATCTGCGGCAGTTCTTTTAGATTTTAGAATTAGCTTCTCAATTTTCACTATCATATCTCCTGTTATCTTGTTTACAATTGCATTAAATTCACATTGTACGGTGGTGGGGGACAAGATGGCGGGGGAATAGGAAGAGGCGCCTTTTCAGCGGGTACCCCAAAGTGAGCTGACTACCTACCAAAAATCTCCGATCACCCATGAAGTCAGCCTGAGATCAGAATTATACACGTCTGGATCTCTACAGGGGCAGAAGACGCCGGTGGGCAGGTAAAATGGAATGGAAACAGCGGACGGATATCGGAAGATAAACAAAAGGGGGAGGGAGCCACCAGTGGCGACCAGTGGGAAAGTAATACCTCAATAGGAGCGAGAGTGCCCTGCGTCTGGGGACGAGCATTAACTTGGAGACTGGTTGAAAGCACTCCAAAAGAGCAAAGGATCACGGGGGGAAATTGTTGGAATCGGGGAGTCTAGGGACAGGGGCTTAAGTCCCTGGTCCCAGACAGCCTCCCCGGTGCGGAGGCAGAGAGAGTGCGGTGGAGAAACCGCTCTTGGTCCCTAAGCCGCCAGCGTGCCCGATAATACGTGGGTTCTAGTTCCTGTGAGGGGATGGGAGGCGCACCGGTCTGCAGAACGCGCGCTAGCCCAACCACAAAGCTTGAGATACGCGCGCACGTCCCTCAAGCTCCCCTGAGTTACAAAGGCCCGGCCAGTGCTCTTTGACCCGCGCCATTGTTTCAAAGCCTAAGCCGCGCGCGTGAAACTCTTTCCCTGCCAGAGGCGCGCAAAAGCCCAGCCTGGGGCTTACGGACCAGCGCCCCGTTCTCAGTGCCCCAGACACGCGCCCGACCCATAGCCGCCTCTGAAAAGAGGTACATGCAAGCCGGTCACTCCCAGCCCAGGCCCGCGGCAAAATCTCAGTGTGCGATCCCTGCTTGGAACCTCTCTGGTGGTCGCGAGTTCCCAGATAGCCGCCACGGCCTTGGCTTTGGGTACAAGCAAAAGATCCTGCGCCCCCAGGGTCTGCAACTTGGAACCTGCTCTGCCAGCAGCCAAGGGGGAATTTATTCAGCTTCTGCACCCAGACTGAGGCTTCCTCTGAGACGGAGATCAGGGTATGGTTTGATTTCTTCTAATACTACAAAAACCATCAAAGGCGATCAAGGTGAGAGGAAAAAAAGTGAACAAGCATAAAAACTGCCAGAGAACAAAAGCCTGAAATAAAACCAGTTTCCCCAGAGCCCACCCCCTTGAGGGAGGCGGGGGGACTCAACTCAGGAAACATCATTGACTGTCAACCCACGTGGCAGGCCACTCCCCCAGAAAAAAAACCAAGAAAGAAAAAAAAAAAAAAAAGGACTACAAGAAAACCACCACTACTTCATAGGAAAACTTGTATTGTTCACTCGTTTCCACTATTCCGGTTCATATATATATATTTTTTTTACACATAGGTAATTTTTTTAACCTATTTAACATCACAGCGAGCTATACAGTACATCAAATTCCATAATACCTTTCTAACCTGAAATTTTTGATACATACACCTATGTTTTTCTTTTGCATTTTTATTTTTTGAATTCCTTTTTTAAAAATTTTAGTTTAGTTTAGTCTAGTATATTCCTTTTTATTTTTATCCTCTAATATTCATATAGAGTTAACTTCAAAGTAATCCCCTTTCCCCAATCAATACTACCCCTATAGGTAAACCAATTTTTAATCCCCTTTATCTTAGGAAAGTTGAGTCCTTTGACAAAGATATCAAGATACATCCAGGAAGAATCAAAATAACCTTCCTTGCACACACTGAGAATTTATAAGAACTCTCCATCTTCTTCCACCAGTGTTTCTGTGTTTTTTGTGTTTGTCCTGATAGCATATAAATTTTACACTTGTGGTTCTTTTTGACGAGGTTCTTTCTTTATTTGCATAAATATATATATTTTTTTTCTATTGCCATATACTTGTATCAGTCTTTTTATCTCTTTTTGTTTGTCTACTTCATAAATCTTACCTTGGGGCCCATCTGGGCTGAACCTTCTTTTTCATCTTCCCTTTCTTTCCTGTCTCTCTCTCTTTCTCTCTCTCTCTTTTATTCCTTCTTTTCTTTTTTTTTTCTATTTCTTTTTTTTGTCTCTCATTTGGGTGGGGAATCCTGATTGCTCAGAAGTGTTCCAGGGTGCACCTTGACTGCACCACAGTTGATACATCCAGTACATCTGTTCAGTCATCTCCCACCAAAATGACTAGGAGGAGGATTGCCCAACAGAAGAAAAATACAGAGGCTGGACCTTCTGAAACAGAGCTAACGGCTATCAACATAGACAATATGTCGGAAAGAGAATTCAGGCTAACAATTATCCAGGCAATAGCTAGGTTGGAGAAAGCCATGGATGACCAAAGAGAATTGATTAGGGCCGAACTGAAAGCGACCAGACAGGATGTTCACAATGTTAGGGCGGAGCTTAAAGCTACCAGGGAGGAGGTTCACAATGCTCTCAATGGGTTCCAATCTAATCTAAACTCTCTCAAAGCTAGGGTAACTGAGACAGAAGATAGAATTAGTGATCTGGAAGACAAACAGATAGAGAGAAAGGATCAGGAGGAAGCCTCGAACAAACAGCTTAGAAACCACAAAAACAGACTCAGGGAAATAAATGATGCCATGAAGCATTCCACTGCCAGAATTATTGGAATCCCTGAAGGGGAGGAGAAAGAAAGAAGTCTAGAAGATATAGTGGAACAAGTCCTTCATGAAAATGTTCCCAATCTCGTGAATGGAACCAGAGTTCATGTACTAGAGGCTGAACGGTCTCCACCCAAGATTATACATTCCAAAAAAACATCACGACACCTGATACTCAAATTGAGGAATTATAATTGTAGGTATAATCTCTGGAAAGCCGCCAGGGCAAAGAAGCTTCTTACTTACAGAGGGAAGCCCATCAGTATACCGTCAGACCTGTCCACAGAGACCTGGCAAGCCAGAAGAGGCTGGCAAGATATATTCAGGGCACTAAATGAGAAGAACATGCAGCCAAGAATACTTTATCCAGCAAGACAGGCATTCAAAATCGATGGAGAGATAAAGAGTTTTCAAGACCGGCAAGGCTTAAAAGACTGCAACCAACAAGCCGACACTGCAGGAAATATTAAGGGGGGGGTCTATAAAAGAGAAAAAATCCCAAGAATAGCATTGAACAGAAATATAGAGACAGTCTACAGAAAGAAAGGCTTCAAAAGTAACTCGATGTAAATATAAACGTATCAATCAATAATCACTCTCAATGTGAATGGTCTAAATGCACCCATAAAATGGCATAGGGTTGCATGTTGGATAAAACGACAGGACCCATCCATATGTTGTCTACAAGAGACCCATTTTGAACCTAAAGATACATGCAGACTGAAAGTGAAGGGTTAGAGAAGCATCTTTCATGCCAATGGACCTCAAAAGAGGGCTGAGGTAGCGATTCTCATATCAGATAAATTAGACTTCAAACTAAAGACTGTAGTCAGAGATACAGAAGGACACTACATAATCCTTAAAGGGACTATCCACCAAGATGATCTAACAATTGTAAATATCTATGCTCCCAATATGGGAGCAGCCAATTACTTAAGAAAACTGTTAATCAAGATAAAGAGTCATATGGATATGAATACACTAATCATAGGAGATCTTAACATGCCTCTGTCAGAATTAGACCAATCATCCAAGCAGAAAATCAATAAAGAAACAAGAGCATTGAATGACACATTGGACCAGATGGACCTCATAGATATATACAGAACATTCCACCCTCAAACAACAGAATACTCATTCTTTTCAAGTGCACATGGAACCTTCTCCAAATTAGACTACATAATGGCTCACAAATCAGGATTCAACCGATACCAAAAGACTGAGATGATTCCTTGCATATTCTCAGGTCACAGTGCTTTGAAGCTGGAGCTCAATCACAAGGAAAAGTTCAGTAGGAACTCACACACCTGGAAGCTAAAGACCACCTTGCTTAAAAATGCTTGGATCACTCCGGCTCAGGGCGTGATCCTGGAGTCCTGGGATCGAGTCCCACATCAGGCTCCCAGCTCCATGGGGAGTCTGCTTCTCCCTCGGACCTTCTCCTCGCTCATGCTCTCTCTCACTGTCTCTCTCTCTCAAATAAATAAAATAAAATCTTAAAAAAAAAAGAATGCTTGGATCAACCAGGAGATCAAAGAAGAACTGAAACAATTCATGGAAACCAATGAGAATGAAGACACTTCAGTCCAAAACCTATGGGATACAGCAAAGGCGGTCCTAAGGGGAAAATATATAGCCATCCAAGCCTCACTCAAAAAAACTGAAAAATCCAGAACACACCAGCTGTCTCTCACCTTAAACAACTGGAGGATCAACAAAAAAATCAAACCAACTCTACACATAATAAGGGAAATCATCAAGATTAGAGCTGAGATCAATGAGGGAGAAACCAGAGATACAGTAGAATGTATCAATGAAACTAGAAGCTGGTTTTTTGAAAGAATCAATAAGATCGATAAGCCACTGGCTACAATAATCCAAAAGAAAAAGAGAAAGCCCAAATTCATAAAATTATGAATGAAAAGGGAGAGATCACAACTAACACCAAGGAAGTAGAAACAATCATCAGAAGTTATTACGAACAGTTATATGCCAATAAGCTTAGCAACCTAGATGAAATGGATGCATTCCTGGAAAAAAATAAACTACCAAAATTGAATCAGGAAGAAATCGACAACCTGAATAGACCGATATCTAATAACGAGATTGAATCAGTGATCAAAAACCTCCCAAAAAACAAGAGCCCAGGACCTAACGGATTCCCTGTGGAATTCTACCAAACCTTCAAAGAAGAAATAACACCTATGCTCCTGAAGCTGTTTCAAAAAATTGAAGCAGAAGGAAAACTTCCAGACTCTTTCTATGAAGCCAGCATTACCCTGATCCCCAAACCAGGCAAGGACCCTACCAAAAAGGAGAATTTCAGACCAATATCACTGATGAATATGGATGCTAAGATTCTCAACAAGATCCTAGCCAACAGGATCCAACAGCACATTAAAAAGATTATCCACCATGATCAGGTGGGATTCATCCCTGGGCTACAAGGATGGTTCAACATTCGCAAATCAATCAAAGTGATACAACAAATTAATATGAGAAGAGAGAAGAAGCTCATGGTCCTCTCAATTGATGCAGGAAAAGCATTTGACAAAATCCAGCACCTGTTCCTGATTAAAACGCTTCAAAGTATAGGGATAGAGGGAACATTCCTGAACCTCATCAATATCTATGAAAGACGCACAACAAATATCATCCTCAATGGGAAAAAGCTTGCAGCCTTCCCATTGAGATCAGAACAAGACAAGGATGCCCACTTTCACCACTCTTGTTCAACATAGTATTAGAAGTCCTAGCAACAGCAATCAGACAACAGAGAGAAATAAAAGGTATCCAAATTGGTAATGAAGAAGTCAAACTCTCTCTTTTCGCAGATGACATGATTCTTTATATGGAAAACCCAAAAGACTCCACCCGCAAACTACTAGAACTCATACAGCAATTCAGCAACGTGGCAGGATACAAAGTCAATGTGCAGAAATCAGTGGCTTGCTTATACACTAACAATGAAAATACAGAAATGGAAATTAGAGAATAGATTCCATTTACTATAGCACCAAGAATCAGAAAATACCTGGGAATAAATCTAACCAAAAAAGTAAAGGATCTGTACTTGAGGAACTACAAAACATTCATGAAAGAAATTGAAGAAGAGGGACGCCTGGGTGGCGCAGTTGGTTGGACGACTGCCTTCGGCTCAGGGCGTGATCCTGGAGTCCCGGGATCGAGTCCCACATCGGGCTCCCAGCTCCATGGGGAGTCTGCTTCGCTCTCTGACCTTCTCCTCGCTCATGCTCTCTCTCACTGTCTCTCTCTCTCAAATAAATAAATAAAATCTTTAAAACAAAAAAAAAGAAATTGAAGAAGACACAAATAGATGGAAGACCATTCCATGCTCTTGGATCAGAAGAATAAACATTGTTAAAATGTCTATACTGCCTAGAGCAATCTATACTTTTAATGCCATTCCGATCAAAATTCCACCGGCATTCTTCAAAGAGCTGGAGCAAAAAATCCTAAAATTTGTATGGAATCAGAAGATACCCCAAATCGCCAAGGAAATGTTGAAAAACAAAAATAAAGCTGGCGGCATCACCTTACCTGATTTCAAGCTTTATTACAAAGCTGTGATCACCAAGACAGCATGGTACTGGCATAAAAACAGACACATAGACCAGTGGAACAGAGTAGAGAGCCAAGATATGGACCCTCAACTCTATGGTCAATTAATCTTTGACAAAACAGGAAAAAAATATACAGTGGAAAAAAGACAGTCTCTTCAATAAATGGTGCTGGGAAAACTGGAAAGCTATATGTAGAAGATGAAACTCGACCATTCTCTTACACCGTACACAAAGATCAACTCAAAATGGATGAAAGACCTCAACGTGAGACAGGAATCCATCAGAATCCTAGAGGAGAACATAGGCAGTAATCTCTTCCATATCAGCCACAGCAACTTCTTTCAAGATACGTCTCCAAAGGCAAAGGAAACAAAAGCGAAAATAAACTTCTGGGACTTCATAAAAATCAAAAGCTTCTGTACAGCAAAGGAAACAGTCCACAAAACAAAGGGCTTTCTTATACACTAACAATGAAAATACAGAAATGGAAATTAGAGAATCGATTCCATTTACTATAGCACTAAGAACCATAAGATACCTGGGAATAAACCTAACCAAAGAGGTAAAGGATCTGTACTTGAGGAACTACAGAACACTCGTGAAAAAACTGAAGAAGTCACAAATAGATTGAAGACCATTCCATGCTCTTGGATCGGAAGAATAAACATTGTTAAAATGTCTATACCGCTAGAGCAATCTATACTTTTAATGTCATTCCGATCAAAATTCCACTGGTATTCTTCAAAGAGCTGGATCAAAGAATCCTAAAATTTGTATGGAATCAGAAGAGACCCCGGATCGCTAAGGAAATGTTGAAAAACAAAAATAAAGCTGGCGGCATCACCCTACCTATTTCAAGCTTTATTACAAAGCTGTGATCACCAAGACAGCATGGTACTGGCATAAAAACAGACACATAGACCAGGGAACAGTGTAGAGAGCCCAGATATGGACCCTCAACTCTATGGTCAATTAAACTTTGACAAAACAGGAAAAAATATACAGTGGAACAAAGACAGTCTCTTCAATAAATGGTGCTGGGAAACTGGACAGCTATATGTAGAAGAATGAAACTCGACCATTCTCTTACACCGTACACAAAGATCAACTCAAAATGGATGAAAGACCTCAACGTGAGACAGGAATCCATCAGAATCCTAGAGGAGAACATAGGCAGTAATCTCTTCCGTATCAGCCACAGCAACTTCTTTCAAGATATGTCTCCAAAGGCAAAGGAAACAAAAGCGAAAATAAACTTCTAGGACTTCATCAAAATCAAAAGCTTCTGCACAGCAAAGGAAACAGTCAACAAAACAAAGGGCTTTCTTATACACTAACAATGAAAATACAGAAATGGAAATTAGAGAATCGATTCTATTTACTATAGCACTAAGAACCATAAGATACCTGGGAATAAACCTAACGGAAAAGGTAAAGGATCTGTACTTGAGGAACTACAGAACACTCGTGAAAAAACTGAAGAAGTCAAAAATAGATGGAAGACCATTCCACGCTCTTGGATCGGAAGAATAAACATTGTTAAAATGTCTATACTGCCTAGAGCAATCTATACTTTTAATGCCATTCCGATCAAAATTCCACTGGCATTCTTCAAAGAGTTGGAGCAAATAATCCTAAAATTTGTATGGAATCAGAAAAGACCCCGAATCGCTAAGGAAATGTTGAAAAACAAAAATAAAGCTGGCGGCATCACCTTACCTGATTTCAAGCTTTATTACAAAGTTGTGATCACCAGGACAGCATGGTACTGGCATAAAAACAGACACATAGACCAGGGAACAGTGTAGAGAGCCCAGATATGGATCCTCAACTCTATGGTCAATTAATCTTTGACAAAACAGGAAAAAATATACAGTGGAACAAAGACAGTCTCTTCAATAAATGGTGCTGGGAAACTGGACAGCTATATGTAGAAGAATGAAACTCGACCATTCTCTTACACCGTACACAAAGATCAACTCAAAATGGATAAAAGACCTCAACGTGAGACAGGAATCCATCAGAATCCTAGAGGAGAACATAGGCAGTAACCTCTTTGATATCAGCCACAGCAACTTCTTTCAAGATACGTCTCCAAAGGCAAAGGAAACAAAAGCGAAAATAAACCTCTGAGACTTCATCAAAATCAAAAGCTTCTGCCCAGCAAAGGAAACAGTCAAAAAAACAAAGAGGCAACCCACGGAATGGGCGAAGATATTTGAAAATGACAGTACAGACAAAAGGTTGCTATCCAGGATCTATAATGAACTCCTCAAACTCAACCCACACGAAACAGGCAAGCACATCAAAAAATGGGCAGAAGATATGAACAGACACTTCTCCAATCAAGACATACAAATGGCTATCAGATACATGAAAAAATGCTCATCATCATTAGCCCCCAGGGAGATTCAAATTAAAACCACATTGAGATATCACCTTACACCAGTTAGAATGGCCAAAATTAACAAAACAGGAAACTACATGTGTTGGAGAGGATGTGGAGAAGGGGGAACCCTCTTCCACTGTTTGTGGGAATGCATTTTGGTGCAGCCTCTTTGGAGAACAGTGTGGAGATTCCTCAAGAAATTAAAAATAGAGTTTCCCTAAGACCCTGCAATCGCACTCCTAGGTATTTACCCCAAAGATACAGATGTCGTGAAAAGAAGGGCCATCTGTACCCCAATGTTTATAGCAGCAATGGCCACGGTCGCCAAACTATGGAAAGAACCAAGATGCCCTTCAACGGATGAATGGGTAAGGAAGATGTGGTCCATATACACTATAGGGTATTATTCCTCCATCAGAAAGGATGAATACCCAACTTTTGTAGCAACATGGACGGGACTGGAAGAGATTATGCTGAGTGAAATCAGTCAAGCAGAGAGAGTCATTTATTATATGGTTTCACTTATTTGTGGAGCATAACAAATAGCATGGAGGACAAGGGGCATTAGAGAGGAGTAGGGTATTTGGGTAAATTGGAAGGGGAGGTGAACCATGAGAGACTATGGACTCTGAAAAACAATCTGAGGGGTTTGAAGTGGCGGGGGGTGGGAGGTTGTGGTACCAGGTGGTGGGTATTATAGAGGGCACGGCTTGCATGGAGACTGGATGTGGTGAAAAAATAATGAATAATGTTTTTCTGAAAATAAATAAATTGAAAATAAAATTAAATTAAAAAATAAAGAAAAATACTGGGTCGTGTACTATAAAAAATTCACATTGTACTTTGGAACTACATAACACCTTTATAATATTTAGTTTTCTGATACATGAGTAGGTTTTATTTAATTACTCTTGCTAATGTACATTTTTTACACTAAAGTGTATAATCCTCCAAATTTTCTTGTCAGGGTCTGTTGGATCATTTTTCTTAAGTATTAAGATGCTGTGGGAAATTCTAGTCTGCTTCTCAGATTTTTTTGTTGTTGCATTGTTTTTTGTTTTTAGTTTTATACTTTTGCACGGTATAGCCTCAGAATTTCACAAATATCTTGCTGTCAAACTCATCATTTGATTGAGACCACATAGATCTGCAAAATTAACATGAGGACATTTTATGGCTGCTGAATTTCTGCTTGTTTTTCTTTTCCCAATGAGTTCCATCTTCTGATGTTTAACTCCAGATTCTGAGCCTCTATTTATTTTAAATAAGGAAGTGCTCCCAGGAAAAAACAACTTCAGGTAATGATACAGGATCACAAAGCTCTCTAGAATTCTCAATTATTGTTTATGCAACTGTACTTATCCTTCCATCTAGTGAATCTTTGTTTCATCTCCATCTTTAGGTTTTGAGAAATTACATTCTGATTCACAGTGGTTTTGTCTCAACTTCAGAGCTTACAAGTGGTGAAAGGAGAAAGTGAGCCATGTATTGAGGACACTGAGTATCCAAAATTTTATTACTAGTCCCTCACAATCACCAATGGCTTTAGTGGTTCTTCAATGGCAGTCTCTGTTTGTACCAAGCCAGAAACTGAGCCCAAGAGCTACAAGCAGACTTAAAGAAAGAGCAACCTCTGCCTACCTTGGCAGTCCTATTATCTTTCTTTTTCATTTTTTTCCTTTTCAGAATGGTTAGATTGATGAAACTCTGAGAAATTTTTGCCCTCTTAGAAGTATTTTTCAGTAACAATTCTCAGCTTCTTGCCTTATACAAAAAAATTGGCAACTGTCTGAAGATTAAAAAATAATCTTCACTGTCTCTGAAACAGACTTCCACAGGGTCCATAGTAACCAAACTTCATTAGCAGAAACAATGTTTATTTTGGGGGCCCATTGAAAAATAAACATGAGGAACCTCTTGTTTAAAAATTATTAACACCAATGGAGCTTAATTTAGTGTAGAGGTTTTCAAATGTTTGGTCTTATGCAACAACACATGTTGTGCCCCTTGCCCCTTGCACTGGTCACTGGATTCAGGAAAGATTGAGAAGCAGGCTAAATAAATCTACTTTAACTCTACTGCTTCTCATTCTTTTTTAATTATAACTCATTGAAAAGGTATAAGATATCTCATATATTTGAAAAAAAAAACTTAATTATTTTTCTCTTTAGTGCCAGTATATATCCACATTTCAATTTTACTTTTTGTAAGAATGGAACTGTTGGTTAAAGAGAGTAACCATAAGTTTTAATATCATGTTTGGAAAGACATATTAGATACTGTCTGCCATCTCTACTGGTTGACTGGGAAGGTATTAAAAGTATTAGTTCCCAGAACAATGGGAATAAAATATTCAGAATATTAGAATGTTCAGCTATGAAATTATGCACCTATGACAGAACATCAGGGACATCTGTGTCTCATCAAATATTTGCCTTGCTCTGAAAGGACACCGATAGTAATTTCTCTAATTTTTGGTTCAATTATCCACATTTTGTTGCTGTGGTTACTGGAAGAATCCAATTCTTCATACTTTTTTGGACCAAGGGACTGTTTCTTTGTGAGTGGTGGCTAGAGGTTTCCCTCAGTTCCTTCCCTCATGGGCTTCTCAAACATATAAATGAGTATCTGCTTATCATGAAGAATATAGCTGAACCATCAGAGGAAAGGGTTCTTCCCTGGTTGAAACCAGATGATTATAGTCAGAAGACCCATATAGGCTGTGCCAAGATTCCAGACCAAAGATAAAGCAAGATAACATATATTACATATAAAAGAGTGGGAGAAAAGATGGAGGAGAAAAGGATGGATGGAGGAGGGGACTCTATTTCAACCAGTCCCCTGAACTGAGCTAGATATCTATGAACCCATTCTGAACACCCATGAAATCAACCTGAGTTGTAAGAGATATATCTGGATCTCTACAACAGAATATCTCCAGCGATTTGTCTCAATGTATGGATCATAGAGCTGTGATTCTGTGGGAAGATATCAGAAGATAAACAGAAGGGGGTGGAGGGAGCTTTTGTGATCTTGGTCTGGGAAGGTAAAACCTCTCATGCTGGAAACAAGGCACAGACTTGCAGACTGTTAGCATTGGGAAGGTAATTTAAGTCAGCTCTCCAGACTGAAACCTGGAGTTAGGGGGTATGCAAGCAAACTGGGGGCAGTGAATATCATTTTTAATGGGGAAAACCTGAAAGCCTTTCTATTAAGATCAAGAACATGACAAGGAAGCACACTCTTGTCACTATTGTTCAACATGGTACTAGAAGTCCTAGTAACATGAATCAGAAAACAAAAAGAAATAAAATGTATACAGATTGGCAAAAAAAAAAAGAAGTCAAACTCTCTCTCTTCACAGATGACATGATGCTGTATGTGGAAAACTGAAAGGACTCCACCCTCAATTACTAGAACTCATACAACAATTCAGTAGTGTGTCAGGGTGCAAAATCAATGCATAGAAATCAGTTGCTTTCCTAAACACTAACAATTGTAGAAAGATAAATTAGGGAATCCATTCCATTTGCAATAGCACTAACACCCAGAAGATACCTTGGAATAAAACTAACGAAAAAGGTAAAGGATCTATACTCCAGGAACTATAGAAAAATCATCAAAGAAATTAAAGAAGACACAAAAAGATGGGAAAGCATTCCATGCTCATGGATCAGAAGACTAAACATTGCTAAAAGGTCTTTGCTGCCCAGAATAATCTATACTTTCAATACCAAACCAATCAAAATAACAATGGCATTTTTCAAAGTGCTGGAACAAATAATTCTAAAATTTGTATGGAACCAGAAAAGACCCTGAATTGCCAAAGAAATGTTGAAAAAGAAAAACAAAACTGGGGCATCACATTTCCTGGTTTCAAGCTATATTACAAAGCTGTGATCACCAAGACACCATGATATTGGCACAACAACAGACACATAGATCAATGGAACAGACTAGAGTCTCCATAAATGGATCCTCAACTCCAGGGCCAACTAATCTTTGACTAATCAGCAAAGAATACTCAATGGAAAAAAGACAGTGTTTTTAATAAGTGGTGTTGGGAAAATTGGAATTCTATATACAGAAGAATGAAACTGGACCATTCTCTTACACCATACACAAAGATAAACTCTAAAGGGATGAAAGACATCAATGTGAGACAGGAACTCATCAAACTCCTAGAGAACATAGGCAGTAACTCTTTGACATTAACTACAGCAAATTCTTTCAAGACATGTCCCCAAAGACAAGGGAAATGGAAACAAAAATGAACTTTTGGGACTTTATTAAAATAAAAATCTTCTGCCACAACAAAGGAAACAGTCAACAAAACAAAGAAGCAAACCATGGAATGAGAGAAGATATTTGCAAATGACATTACAGATAAAGGGCTTGTATCCAAGATCTAGCAAGAACTTTTAAAACTCAACACCCAAAAAACAAAGACCCACTGAAGAAATGGGCAGAACACATAAAGAGACACTTCACCAAATAAGACATAAAAACAGATGACAAAATGTTCAACATCATTAACCATAAGGGAAATTCAAATCAAAACCACATCAAGAATGCATCCATTTCATCTAGGTTGCTAAGCTTATTGGCATATAACTGTTCGTAATAACTTCTGATGATTGTTTCTATTTCCTTGGCGTTAGTTGTGATCTCTCCCTTTTCATTCATAATTTTATGAATTTGGGATTTCTCTCTTTTCTTTCGGATTAGTGTAGCCAGTGGCTTATCGAGCTTAATGATTCTTTCAAAAAACCAGCTTCTAGTTTCATTGATACGTTCTACTGTATCTCTGGTTTCTCCCTCATTGATCTCAGCTCTAATCTTGATGATTTCCCTTCTTATGTGTGGAGTTGGTTTGATTTGTTGTTGATTCTCCAGTTCTTTGAGGTGTAGAGACAGCTGGTGTGTTCTGGATTTTTCAATTTTATTGAGCAAGGCTTGGATGGCTATATATTTTCCCCTT
Source organism: Neogale vison (assembly GCF_020171115.1). NCBI lineage: Eukaryota > Metazoa > Chordata > Mammalia > Carnivora > Mustelidae > Neogale > Neogale vison. The sequence goes on along the minus strand of NC_058102.1, from coordinate 112,510,985 downwards.
AGGACCGCCTTTGCTGTATCCCATAGGTTTTGGACCGAAGTGTCTTCATTCTCATTGGTTTCCATGAATTGTTTCAGTTCTTCTTTGATCTCCTGGTTGATCCAAGCATTCTTAAGCAAGGTGGTCTTTAGCTTCCAGGTGTTTGAGTTCCTACTGAACTTTTCCTTGTGATTGAGCTCCAGTTTCAAAGCATTGTGATCTGAGAATATGCAGGGAATAATCTCAGTCTTTTGGTATCAGTTGAGTCCTGATTTGTGAGCCATTATGTGGTCTAATTTGGAGAAGGTTCCATGTGCACTTGAGAAGAATGAGTATTCTGTTGTTTGAGGATGGAATGTTCTGTATATATCTATGAGGTCCATCTGGTCCAATGTGTCATTCAATGCTCTTGTTTCTTTATTGATTTTCTGCTTCGATGATCGGTCTAATTCTGAAAGAGGCGTGTTAAGATCTCCTACGATTAGTGTATTCATATCCATATGACTCTTTATCTTGATTAACAGTTTTCTTAAGTAATTGGCTGCTCCCATATTGGGAGCATAGATATTTACAATTGTTAGATCATCTTGGTGGATAGTCCCTTTAAGGATTATGTAGTGTCCTTCTGTATCTCTGACTACAGTCTTTAGTTTGAAGTCTAATTTATCTGATATGAGAATCTCTACCTCAGCCTTCTTTGAGTCCCATTGGCATGAAAGATGCTTCTCCACCCCTTCACTTTCAGTCTGCGTGTATCTTAGGTTCAAAATGGGTCTCTTGTAGACAGCATATGGATGGGTCCTGTCATTTTATCCAATCTGCAACCCTGTGCCGTTTTATGGGTGCATTTAGACCATTCACATTGAGAGTGATTATTGATAGATACGTTTTTATTGACATCGAGTTACCTTTGAAGTCTTTCTTTCTGTAGACTGTCTCTATATTTCTGTTCAATGCTATTCTTGGCATAAAAACAGACACATAGACCAGTGGAACAGAGTAGAGAGCCCTGATATGGACCCTCAACTCTATGGTCAATTAATCTTTGAGAAAACAGGAAAAAATATACAGTGGAACAAAGACAGTCTCTTCAATAAATGGTGCTGGGAAAACTGGACAGCTATATGTAGAAGAATGAAACTCGACCATTCTCTTACACCGTACACAAAGATCAACTCAAAATTGGTAAAAGACCTCAACGTGAGACAGGAATCCATCAGAATCTTAGAGGAGAACATAGGCAGTAACCTCTTTGATATCAGCCACAGCAACTTCTTTCAAGATACGTCTCCAAAGGCAAAGGAAACAAAAGCGAAAATAAACTTTTGGGACTTCATCAAAATCAAAAGCTTCTGCACAGCAAAGGAAACAGTCAAAAAAACAAAGAGGCAACCCACGGAATGGGAGAAGATATTTGCAAATGACAGTACAGACAAAAGGTTGCTATCCAGGATCTATAATGAACTCCTCAAACTCAACCCACACGAAACAGACAAACACATCAAAAAATGGGCAGAAGATATGAACAGACACTTCTCCAATCAAGAAATACAAATGGCTATCAGACACATGAAAAAATGCTCATCATCATTAGCCCTCAGGGAGATTCAAATTAAAACCACATTGAGATATCACCTTACACCAGTTAGAATGGCCAAAATTAACAAAACAGGAAACAACATGTGTTGGAGAGGATGTGGAGAAAGGGGAAGCCTCTTCCACTGTTGGTGGGAATGCAAGTTGGTGCAGCCTCTTTGGAGAACAGTGTGGAGATTCCTCAAGAAATTAAAAATAGAGCTTCCCTACGACCCTGCAATTGCACTCCTGGGTATTTACCCCAAAGATACAGATGTCGTGAAAAGAAGGGCCATCTGTACCCCAATGTTTATAGCAGCAATGGCCACAGTCGCCAAACTATGGAAAGAACCAAGATGTCCTTCAACGGATTAATGGATAAGGAAGATGTGGTCCATATACACTATGGAGTATTATGCCTCCATCAGAAAGGATGAATACCCAACTTTTGTAGCAACATGGATGGGACTGGAAGAGATTATGCTGAGTGAAATCAGTCAAGCAGAGAGAGTCAATTATCATAGGGTTTCACTCATTTGTGGAGCATAACCAATAGCATGGAGGACAGGGGGCGTTAGAGAGGAGTAGGGAATTTGGGTAAATTGGAAGGGGAGGTGAACCATGAGAGACTATGGACTCTGAAAAACAGTCTGAGGGGTTTGAAGTGGCGGGGGGGTGGGAGGTTGTGGTACCAGGTGGTGGGTATTATAGAGGGCACGGCTTGCATGGAGACTGGATGTGGTGAAAAAATAATGAATAATGTTTTTCTGAAAATAAATAAATTGAAAAAAAATTAAAAGACAGTTATTCAAACAAAGAAGCTATCCTGTTCAAAAAAAGGAAGAAAACACATCAAGATACCTTGTTATACTAGTTAGAATGGCAAAAACTGACAAGTCAAGAAACTTCAAATGTTAGAGAGGTTGTGGAGAAAGGGGAACCCTCTTATACTCTTGTTGAGACTGCTAATTGGTACAACCATTAGGACAAGAGTATGGATGTTCCTCATAAAAGTTAAAAAAAGAGGTAGCCTATGACCCAAGAATTGCAGTTCTAGGTATTTACTCCAAAGATAAAGATGTAGTGAAAAAAGGGCTACATGCACCCCAGTGTTCAAAAGAACAATGTCCACAATAGCCAAACTGTGGAAGGAGAGGAGATGCCCTTCAACAGATGAATGAATAAAGAAGATGTGGTTCATATATACAATGGAATATTATTCAGACATTGGAAAGGATAAAAACCCAACATTTACATCAACATGGATGGAACTGGAGGGCATTATGCTAAGTGAAATAGGTCAAGCAGAGAAAGTCAGCTATCATATGGTTTCATTATTTATGGAATGTAAAGAATAACATGGAGGACATTAGAAGGGAGGGAAAAAATGAAGGAGGATAATCTAAAGGGGAGATGAACCATAAGAGACTATGGATTCCTGGAAACAAACCAGGTATTTTACAGCAGAGGTAGATAGGGAGATGTGTTAGCCCAGTGATGGGTATTAAGGAGGCCATATATTGCATGGTGCACTGGGTGTTATACACAAACAATGAATCTTGGAACAATACATAAAAACTAATGATGTACTGTATGGTTACTAACATAATAAAAGAATTATAAACATTTTCTATGGGAGGGGGCAAGATGGCAGAGAAGTAGGAGACCCTGTTTCAACTGGTCCCCTAAAGTGAGCTGAATATCTACCAGATCACCCTGAACACACACAAAATCAGTCTGAGATGTAAGATTATACACTTCTAGATCACTACAGAGTCAGAAGACACCAGTAGACAGGTAAAGTGGAGTGGGAACTTTGGAATGATATTAGAAGATAAACAAAAGGGGGAGGGTGCCATCAGAAGCCATCCACTGGAAAGTAATACCCCAATACAACAGTGACCTGTGCTTGGGGACCAACATTAACTTGGAGTCTGGTTAAAAGTACTCAAAAAGAGCAAAAGATCTTAAGGGGGAATTGGTGGAATCAGGAAGTTAGGGGCACAGGCTTAAGCCCAGAGAACCAGGATGGGCACCACCAGCACCATGCCGAAGACCCTGGCAAAGCATCCAGGCTTTAGTCCCTGAGCCAAAATTACTAGGAGGAGGAAAGCCCAACAGAGGAAAAATTCAGAGACTGCCCTCTAAATCAGAGCTATTGGATGGGGATATAAAGAGTATGTCAGAAAGGGAATTCAGGCTAACAATTATCCAAACAATGGCTAGGTTGGAGAAAACCATTAATGACAACATGGAATTGATTAGGTCAGAAGTGAAAGCCACCAGGGAAGATGTTAACAATGTTATCAATGAGTTCCAATCTAATCTAAATTCTCTAGCAGCTAGAGTAACTGGGGCAGAAGATAGAATTGGTGATCTAGAGAACAAAATGATAGAGTAAAAGGATCAGGAAAAGGACTGGGACAAAAAGCTTTGAAGCCATGAAAACAAAATTACAGAAATAAATGATGCCATCAAATGTTCCAACGTCAGAATTATGGAAATCCCTGAGGGGGGTGAGAAAGAAAGAAGACCAGAGGATATAGTTGAACAAATTTCTCCATGACAATTTTCCCAGTCTGGAGAATGGAACAAGTGTTCGTGTCCTAGAGGCAGAAGGGTCTCCCCACAAGATCATAGAATCTAGAAACACCTCGAGACACCTGATTGTGAAAATGACAAATCATAATTTTAGACAGGAGCTCTTGAAAGCAGCTGGGGGGAAAGATTCATTATGTACAGAGGAAGGCCAATCAGAATAACGTCAGACCTGTCTACAGAAAAGTGACAAGACATAAAGGACTGTGAAGCCACCTAGATGAAATGCATGCTTTCTTGGAAACCTATAAACTTCCAAAGTTGAATCAGGCAACCTGAATAGACCAATATATAGTAAAGAGAATGAAGTGGTGATCAAAAACCTCCCAAAAAACAAGAGCCCAGGACCTGATGGATTCCATGGGGAATTCTGCCAAACATTCAAAGAGGATATAATACCTATTCTCCAGAAGCTGTTTCAAAAAATGGAAGCAGAAGGAAAACTTCTGGACTCTTTTCATGAAGCCATCATTACTCTGATCCCCAAAGCAGACAAAAACCCCACCAAAATGAAGAAATTCCGACCAATACTCCTGATGAATATGGGTGCTAAGATTTTTAAAAATATCCTAGCTAATAGGATCTGACAGCCCATTAAAAAGATTATCCACCATGACCAGATGGGATTTATCTCTGGGTTTCAAGGGTGGGTCAACATTTGCAAATCAATCAATGTGACAGAACACATCAATGAAAGAAGAGAGAAGAACCACATTGTCCTCTCAACTGAGGCAGAAAAAGCATTTGACAAGATGCAGCATCCATTCCTAATGAAACTTTTCAAAGTATAAGGATAAAGGGAACATTCCTGAACTTCATAAAATCTATCTATTAAAAACACACAGTAAATATCATCCTCAATGGGATGATAGCCAAAAGTGACAGCCTTCCATTTGAGATCAAATGGATGCCCACTCTCACCACTTAAGTACTCAACAAGGATGCCCACTCTCACCACTCTCGTTCGACAGTGTTAGAAGTCATAGCAACAGCAATCAGACAACAAAGAGAAATAAAAGTTATTCAAAGTGGCAATGAAGAAGTCAAACACTCTCTCTTTGAAGATGACATGAAACTTTATATGGAAAACCAAAAAGACACCACCCCCAAACTACTAGAACTCGTACAGCAATTCAGTAATGTGGCAGGATACAAAATCAATGTACAGAAATCAGTTGCTTTCTTACACACTAACAATGAAAATACAGAAAGGGAAATTAGAGAATCGATTCCATTTACTATAGCACAAAAAAACCCATAAGATACCTGGGAATAAACCTAACCAAAGAGGTAAAGGATCTGTACTCAAGGAACTACAGAACACTCATGAAATAAATTGAAGGAGACACAAAAAGTGAAAGACCATTCCATGCTCATGGATCGGAAGAATAAACATTGATAAAATGTCTATACCGCCCAGAGCCATCTGTACTTTCAATGCCATTCCGATCAAAATTCCACTGGCATTTTTCAAACAGCTGGAGAAAACAATCCTAAAATTTGTGTGGAATCAGAAGAGACCCCTAATTTCTAAGGAAATGTTGAAAAAGAAAAACAAAACTGAGGGCATCACGTTGCCTGATTTCAAGCTTTACTACAAAGCTGTGATCACCAGGAGAGTATGGTACTGGCACAAAAACAGACACATAGACCAGTGGAACAGAGTAGAGAGCCCAGATACAGACCTTCAACTTTGGGGTCAACTAATTTCATCAAAGCAGGAAAAAATATCCAGTGGGAAAAAGACAGTCTCTTCAATAAATGGTGCTGGGGAAATTGGACAACTATGCATAGAAGAATGAAACTCTACCATTTTCTTACACCATACACAAAGATAAACTCGAAATGGATAAAAGACCTCAACGTGAAGCAGGAATCCATCAGAATCCTAGAGGAGAACATAGGCAGTAACCTCTTCAATAATGGCCAAAGCAATTTCTTTCAAGATTTGTCTCCAGGGATGCCTGGATGACTTAGTCTGTTAAGCTGCTGCCTTCAGCTCAGATCATAATCCCAGGGTCCTGGAATTGAGTCCCACATCTGGCTCCTTGTTCAGTGTGGAGCCTACTTCTCTCTCTGCCTCTGTCTGCCACTCTTCCTGCTTGTATTCTCTCTCTCTCTGACAAATAAATAAATAAAATCTTTAAAAAAATTATGTCTCCAAAGGCAAAGGAAACAAAAGTGAAAATGAACTTTTGGGACTTCATCAAGATCAAAAGCTACTGCACAGCAAAGGAAACAGTCAACAGAACAAAGAGGCAACCAACGGAATGGAGAAGGTATTTGCAAATGACATTACAAAGGGCTGATATCCAAGATCTATCAAGAACTCCTCAAACTCAACACATACAAAACAGATAATCATGTCAAAAAATGGGCAGAAGACATAAACAGACACTTTTCCAATGAAGACATACAAATGGCTAACAGACACATGCAAAAATGTTCATCATCGGTAGCCATCAGGGAGATTCAAATCAAAACCACACTGAGATACCACCTTACCACTACCATTAGAATGGCCCAGATTAACAAGACAGTAAACATGTGCTGGAGAGGATATGGAGAAAGGGGAACCCGCTTACACTGTTGGGAATGCAAGTTGGTGCAGCCACTTTGGACAACAGTGTAGAGATTCCTTAAGAAATTAAAATTAGAACCCTCCAATGATCCTGCAATTGCACTACTGGGTATTTACCCCAAAGATACAGATGTAGTGAAATGAAGGGTCATCTGTACCCCAATATTCATAGCAGCAATGGCCACAGTCGCCAGGCTGTGGAAAGAACCAAGATGCCCTTCAACAGACAAACGGATAAAGAGGATGTGGTCCATATATACTATGGAGTATTATACCTGTATCAGAAAGGATGAATACCCAACTTTTGTATCAACATGGGTGGTACTGGAAGAGATTATGATGAGTGAAATAAGTCAAAGAGAAAGAGTCAATTGTCATATGGTTTTTCTTATTTGGGGAGCAGAAGGAATGACACAGAGGACATGGGGAGATGGAGAGGAGAAGGGAGTTGGGGAATATTGGAGGGGAGACAAACCATGAGAGATTGTGGACTCTGAGGAACTAACTGAGGGTTTTGGAGGAGAGGGGGTTGGTAGGTTGGGTGAGCCTGCTAGTGGGTATTGTGGAGGGCACGTATTGCATGGAGCAGTAGGTGTGGTACATAAACAATGAATTCTGGAACACTGAAAAGAAATTAGAAAAATAAATACAATTTTTTAAAACAGAATAAAGAAACTCCAGAGTATATGCACAAGGGATATGGGTACTATCCCTAGTCTAAATACCCTTCCATTCTCTTTGTACAACTTCTGTCTTAAAATAAATGACTTATTAGTCAATAAGTGAAAGAAAAATGCTTTATATGTTCAAGATTTCAAATGCAAAAGAGTAACTTCTAAAAAACATATTAGATGAAATACTCTATTATATACAAGGTTTATATGACTACAAGTATAAAATGATTAAATAATACTCTAAGCCAAAATTTATAAAATGTTAGACATAAGGCATCTAAAATATAAGAATGTAAGTGATGAATCATTGAATTCTACTGCATGTTAACTAACTAAACTTAAATAAAAAATAAAAATAAAAAGAGAAAGATATGCCAGGGGTAAAAATCTACACTTTAGGAAGAATGGAATGATACCTACTTAAACTAAATACATATTTTATATGTTTTTGTTTTCACATTTATTTTTCAGTGCATAGTTTTGAAAAGATCATATTCATTCAAAGTGTTTAGCACAATGCTGGCAGACAAACACGTTTAGGTATTTATGTTCCCTCACCAACGTTCACTTTTACCCTTTTCAAATTCAGAAATAATTTCCGGACTTCAGCTAGTTTTAGTGATAATATGTTGACTTAGTTTCCTAAACAAAATACACAACTGAAGCCTTACAAATATCAGGATTATAATCACTAACAAGGACCAATAATCCTTCTTGGTATTCGATGAAAGATTCCAATCTGCAGATTTAGGAATTTCTCAAAATAAATTATTAGAGGAGGATGTTTATATGTAGTGAAAATATTGTAATTTAAGAATGAAAAACTGGGGTGGAGTCAAGATGGCAGAGGAGTAGCAGGCTAAGAGGACATCAGATCACAGGAGTTCAGTTAGATAGTTATCAAAACATTCCAAATACCTACAAATCCAACATGAGATAGAAGAGAAAAAGAGCAGCAATTCTAGAAACAGAAAATCGACCACTTTCGAAAGTTTATCCTAACAATAAATTCTTTTTTTTTAATTTTTTCATTCATTTATCTTCAGAAAAACAGTATTCATTATTTTTTCACCACACCCAGTGCTCCATGCAAGCCGTGCCCTCTATAATACCCACCACCTGGTACCCCTACCTCCCACCCCCCCCGCCACTTCAAACCCCTCAGATTGTTTTTCAGAGTCTATAGTCTCTCATGATTCATCTCCCCTTCCAATTTACACCAACTCCCTTCTCCTCTCTAACACCCCTTGTCCTCCATGCTATTTGTTATGCTCCACAAATAAGTGAAACCGAATGATAATTGACTCTCTCTGCTTGACTTATTTCACTCAGCATCATCTCTTCCAGTCCCGTCCATGTTGCTACAAAAGTTGGGTATTCATCCTTTCTGATGGAGGCATAATACTCCATAGTGTATATGGACCACATCTTCCTTATCCATTCGTCTGTTGAAGGGCATCTTGGTTCTTTCCATAGTTTGGCGACTGTGGCCATTGCAGCTATAAACATTGGGGTACAGATGGCCCTTCTTTTACAACATCTGTAACCTTGGGGTAAATACCCAGGAGTGCAATGGCAGGGTCATAGGGAAGCTCTATTTTTAATTTCTTGAGGAATCTCCACACTGTTCTCCAAAGAGGCTGCACCAACTTGCATTCCCAACAACAGTGTAAGAGGGTTCCCCTTTCTCCACATCCCCTCCAACACATGTTGTTTCCTGTTTTGTTAATTTAGGCCATTCTAACTGGTGTAAGGTGATATCTCAATGTGGTTTTAATTTGAATCTCCCTGAGGGCTAATGATGAACATTTTTTCATGTGTCTGATAGTCATTTGTATGTTTTCATTGCATAAGTCTCTGTTCATATCTTCTGCCCATTTATTTAATGTGTTTGCCTGTTTCATGTGTGTTGAGTTTGATGAGTTCATAATAGATCCTGGATATCAACCTTTTGACTCTACTGTCGTTTGCAAATATCTTCTCCCATTCCATGGGTTGCCTCTTTGTTTTGTTGACTGTTTCCTTTGCTGTGCAGAAGCTTTTGATTTTGATGAAGTCCTAAAAGTTTATTTTCGCTTTTGTTTCCTTTGCCTTTGGAGACGTATCTTGAAAGAAGTTGCTGTGGCTGATATGGAAGAGATTACTTCCTATGTTCTCCTCTAGGATTCTGATGGATTCCTGTCTCACGTTGAGGTCTTTTATCCATTTTGAGTTTATCTTTGTGTACGGTGTAAGAGAATGGTCGAGTTTCATTCTTCTACATATAGCTGTCCAGTTTTCCAGCACCATTTACTGAAGAGAATGTCTTTTTCCACTGTATATTTTTTCCTGTTTTGTTGAAGATCAATTGACCAGAGTTGAAGGTCCATATCAGGGCTCTCTACTCTGTTCCACTGGTCTATGTGTCTGTTTTTATGCCAGTACCATGCTGTCTTGGTGATCACAGCTTTGTAATAAAGCTTGAAATCAGGTAACGTGATGCCCCCAGCTTTATATTTGTTTTTCAACATTTCCTTAGCGATTCGGGGTCTCTTCTGATTCCATACAAATTTTAGGATTATTTGCTCCAGCTCTTTGAAGAATACTGGTGGAATTTTGATCAGAATGGCATTAAAATTATAGATTGCTCTAGGCAGTATAGACATTTTAACAATGTTTATTCTTCCGATCTAAGAACAGGAAATGGTCTTCCATCTTTTTGTGTCTTCTTCAATTTCTTTCATGAGTGTTCTGTAGTTCCTCGAGTACAGATCCTTTGCCTCTTCCGTTAGGTTTATTCCCAGGTATCTTATGGTTCTTGGTGCTATAGTAAATGGAATCGATTCTCTAATTTCCATTTCTGTATTTTCATTGTTAATGCATAAGAGAGCGACTGATTTCTGCACATTGACTTTGTATCCTGCCACGTTGCTGAACTGCTGTATGAGTTCTAGTAGTTTTGGGGTGGAGTCTTTTGGGTTTTCCATATAAAGAATCATGTCATCTGCGAAAAGAGAGAGTTTGACTTCTTCATTACCAATTTGGATACCTTTTATTTCTCTCTGTTGTCTGATTGCTGTTGCTAGGACTTCTAATACTATGTTGAACGAGAGTGGTGAAAGTGGGTATACTTGTCTTGTTCCTGATCTCAATGGGAAGGCTGCAAGCTTTTTCCCATTGAGGATGAAATTTGCTGTGCGTCTTTCATAGATAGATTTGATGAGGTTCAGGAATGTTCCCTCTATCCCTATACTTTGAAGCGTTTTAATCAGGAACGGATGCTGGATTTTGTCAAATGCTTTTTCTGCATCAATTGAGTGGACCATGTGGTTCTTCTCTCTTCTCATATTAATTTGTTGTATCACATTGATTGATTTGCGAATGTTGAACCATCCTTGTAGCCCAGGGATGAATCCCACCTGATCATGGTGGATAATCTTTTAAATGTGCTGTTGGATCCTGTTGGGTAGGATCTTGTTGAGAATCTTAGCATCCATATTCATCAGTGATATTGGTCTAATATTCTCCTTTTTGGTAGGGTCTTTGCCTGGTTTTGGGATCACGGTAATGCTGGATTCATAGAAAGAGTCTGGAAGTTTTCCTTCCTCTTCAATTTTTTGAAAGAGCTTCAGGAGAATAGGTGTTATTTCTTCTTTGAAGGTTTGGTAGAATTCCCCAGGGAATCCGTCAGGTCCTGGGCTCTTGTTTTTTGGGAGGTTTTTGATCACTTCTTCAATCTCGTTATTAGATATTGGTCTATTCAGGTTGTCGATTTCTTCCTGGTTCAATGTTGGTAGTTTATATTTTTGCAGGAATGCATCGATTTCATCTAGGTTGCTAAGCTTATTGGCATATAACTGTTGATAATAACTTCTGATGATTTTTTCTACTTCCTTGGTGTTAGTTGTGATCGCTCCCTTTTCATTCATAATTTTATGAATTTGGGCTTTCTCTCTTTTATTTTGGATTAGTGTGGCCAATTGTTTATCAATCTTATGGATTCTTTCAAAAAACCAGCTTCTAGTTTCATTGATACGTTCTACTGTATCTCTGGTTTCTCCTTCATTGATTTCAGCTCTGATCTTGATGATTTACCTTCTTATGTGTGGAGTTGACTTGATTTGTTGTTGATTCTCCAGTTCTTTAAGTGCAGAGAAACCTGCTGTGTTCTGGATTTTTCAATTTTTTTGAGGGAGGCTTGGAAAGCTATGTATTTCCCCATTAGGACTGCCATTGCTGTATCCCATAGGTTTTGGACCGAAGTGTCTTCATTCTCATTAGTTTCCATGAATTGTTTCAGTTCTTCTTTGATCTCCTGGTTGATCCAAGCATTCTTAAGCAAGGTGGTCTTTAGCTTCCAGGTGTTTGAGTTCCTACTGAACTTTTCCTTGTGATTGAGCTCCAGCTTCAAAGCATTGTGACCTGAGAATATGCAGGGAATCATCTCAGTCTTTTGGTATCGGTTGAATCCTGATTTGTGAGCCATTATGTGGTCTAATTTGGAGAAGGTTCCATGTGCACTTGAGAAGAATGAGTATTCTGTTGTTTGAGAGTGGAATGTTCTGTATATATCTATGAGGTCCATCTGGTCCAATGTGTCATTCAATGCTCTTGTTTCTTCATTGATTTTCTGCTTGGATGATTGGTCTAATTCTGACAGAGGCATGTTAAGATCTCCTATGATTAGTGTATCCATATCAATATGACTCTTTATCTTGATTAACAGTTTTCTTAAGTAATTGGCTGCTCCCATATTGGGAGCATAGATATTTACAATTGTTAGATCATCTTGGTGGATAGTCCCTTTAAGGATTATGTAGTGTCCTTCTGTATCTCTGACTACAGTCTTTAGTTTGAAGTCTAATTTATCTGATATGAGAATCGCTACCTCAGCCCTCTTTTGAGGTCCATTGGCATGAAAGATGCTTCTCTAACCCTTCACTTTCAGTCTGCATGTATCTTTAGGTTCAAAATGGGTCTCTTGTAGACAACATATGGATGGGTCCTGTCGTTTTATCCAACATGCAACCCTATGCCATTTTATGGGTGCATTTAGACCATTCACATTGAGAGTGATTATTGATTGATACGTTTATATTTACATCGAGTTACTTTTGAAGCCTTTCTTTCTGTAGACTGTCTCTATATTTCTGTTCAATGCTATTCTTGGGATTTTTTCTCTTTTATAGACCCCCCCGCTTAATATTTTCTGCAGTGTCGGCTTGTTGGTTGCAGTCTTTTAAGCCTTGCCGGTCTTGAAAACTCTTTATCTCTCCATCGATTTTGAATGCCTGTCTTGCTGGATAAATTATTCTTGGCTGCATGTTCTTCTCATTTGGTGCCCTGAATATATCTTGCCAGCCTCTTCTAGCTTGCCGGGTCTCTGTGGACAGGTCTGACGTTATTCTGATGGGCTTCCCTCTGTAAGTAAGAAGCTTCTTTGCCCTGGCGGCTTTCCAGAGATTATACCTACAATTATAATTCCTCAATTTGAGTATCAGGTGTCGTGATGTTTTTTTGGAATGTATAATCTTGGGTGGAGACTGTTCAGCCTCTAGTACATGAACTCTGGTTCCATTCACGAGATTGGGAACATTTTCATGAAGGACTTGTTCCACTATATCTTCTAGACTTCTTTCTTTCTCCTCCCCTTCAGGGATTCCAATAATTCTGACGGTGGAATGCTTCATGGCATCATTTATTTCCCTGAATCTGTTTTCATGGTTTCTAAGCTGTTTGTTCGAGGCTTCCTCCTGATCCTTTCTCTCTATCTGTTTGTCTTCCAGATCACTAATTCTATCTTCTGTCTCAGTTACCCTAGCTTTGAGAGAGTTTAGATTAGATTGGAACCCATTGAGAGCATTGTGAAGGTCATACCTGGTAGCTTTAAGCTCCGCCCTAACATTGTGAACATCCTGTCTGGTCGCTTTCAGTTCGGCCCTAATCATTTCTGTTTGGTCATCCATGGCTTTCTCCAACCTGGCTATTGCCTGGATAACTGTTAGCCTGAATTCTCTTTCCGACATATTGTCTATGTTGATAGCCATTAGCTCTGTTGCAGAAGGTCCATCCTCTGTATTTTTCTTCTGTTCGGCATTCCTCCTCCTAGTCATTTTGGTGGGAGATGACTGAACAGATGTAGCTGGATGTATCAACTCTGGTGCAGTCAAAGTGCACCCTAGAACACTTCTGAGCACTCAGGATTCCCCACCCAAATGAGAGACAAAAGAAAAGAAATAGAAAAAGAAAAAAAAAGAGAGAGAGAGAAAGAGAGAGAGAGACAAAAAAGAAAGGGAAGATGAAAAAGAAGGTTCAGCCCAGATGGGCCCCAAGGTAGGATTTATGAGGTAGAGAAACAAAAAGGGATAAAAAGACTGATACAAGTATATGACAAGAGAAATATATATATATATGTATGCAAATAAAGAAAGAGCTTCTTCAAAAAGAACAAGTGTAAAATTTATATGCTATCAGGACAAACACAAAAAACACAGAAACACTGGTCGAGGAATATGGGAGAGTTCTTATAAATTCTCAGTATGTGCAAAGAAGGTTGTTTTGATTCTTCCTGGATGTATCTTGATATCTTTGTCAAAGGACTCAACTTTCCTAAGATAAAGGGGATTAAAAATTGGTTTACCTATAGGGGTAGTATTGATTGGGGTAAGGGGATTACTTTGAAGTTTAACTCTATTTGAATATTAGAGGATAAAATTAAAAAGGAATAAACTAGACTAAACTAAACTAAAATTTAAAAAAAGGAATTCAAAAAATAAAAATGCAAAAGAAAAACATAGATGTATGTGTCAAAAAGTTCAGGTTAGAAAAGTATTATGGAATTTGATGTACTGTACAACTCGCTGTGATGGTAAATAGGTTAAAAAAATTACCTATGTGTGAAAAAAAAAATGAACTGGAATAGTGGGAACAAGTGAACAATACAAGTTTTCCTATGAGGTAGTGGTTGTTCTCTTGTAGTCCTTTTTTTTTTTTTTTTTCTTTCTTGGTTTGTTTTCTGTGGTGGGTCTTGCCACGTGGGTTGTCAGTCAATGATGTTTCCTGAGTTTAGTCCTCCTGCCCCCCTCAAGGGGGTGGGCTCTGAGGAAACTTTTTTTTTCAGGCTTTTGTTCTCTGGCGGTTTTTATGCTTGTTCACTTTTTTTCCTCTCACCTTGACTGCCTTTGATGTTTTTTGTAGTTTTAGAGGAAAACAAACTGCACCCTGATCTCCATCTCAGAGGAAGCCTCAGTCTGGGTGCAGTCTAAATAAGATCCCCCTTGGCCGCTGGCAGAGCAGGTTCCAAGTTGCAGACCCTGGGGACGCAGGATCTTTTGCTTGTACCCAAAGTCAAGGCAGTAGTTGCAGCTGTCTGGGAGCTCCCGACCACCAGTGAGGTTCCAAGCAGCAATCGCACACTGAGATTTTGCCGCTGGCCCAGGCTGGGAGTGCCTGGCTTGCGCGCACCTCTTTCAGAGGTGGCACGCATCTCAGGCACTGAGAATGGGGCGCTGGTCCATAAGCACCTGGCTGGGCTTTTGTGCACCTCTGTCAAGGGAGAGTTTGGGGCATGAGGCTTAGGCTTTGAAACAATGGCGCGGGTCAATGAGCGCCTGCTGGGCCTTTGTAACTCAGAGGAGCATGAGGGACGTGTGCGCATATCTCAACCTTTGTGGTAGGGCTTGCGCTTTCTGCAGACCGGTGTGGCTCCCATCCACTCACAGGAACTAGAACCCACGCATTCTTGGGCAGGCTGGTGGCTTAGGGACCAGGAGCTGGTTTCTCCGCCGCATTCTCTCTGCCTCCACGCCGGAGAGGCTGTCTGGGACCCGGGACTTAAGCCCCTGTCCCTAGCTGCCCCGATTCCCACAATTTCTCCCCGCGATCCTTTGCTCTTTTGGAGTGCTTTCAACCAGTCTCCAAGTTAATGCTGGTCCCCAGATGCAGGGCACTCTCGCTCGTATTGGGGTATTACTTTCCAACCGGTGGCCTCTGGTGGCTCCCTCCCCCTTTTGTTTATCTTCCGATATCAGTCCACCATTCCCATTCTGCTTTACCTGCCCACTGGCGTCTTCTGCCCCTGTAGAGATCCAGACGTGTATAATTCTGATCTCAGGCTGATTTCATGGGTGATCGGTGTTCTTTGGTAGATAATCAGCTCACTTTGGGGTACCGGCTGAAAAGGCGCCTCCTCCTACTCACCCACCATCTTGTCCCCCCCCAATAAATAATCTAACAATAACTTTCTTGAAAAAAACTTTTTGAATCTTCATTATTATAGTCATATTTTATCCTTCATTGTATCTAACTTCATTTTTTGTATAAACATAGGGTTTTAGGGTTTCTTTCTTCTAAAAAATTTTGAGAAACAATTTCTTCTAACCGATCAAAATATTCCCAGAATCTAGCACAGGGCTTTGTTCTAGTCTCCAGCCTGAGAAAATTCTCTCCACTTTCTTTTTCTTTCTTTTCCCAACGAACTAACTTATCTTATCAATTTATTTTTTTAGAATTTCTTTTTTTTCCCCAATTTATTTATTTTCAGAAAAACAGTATTCATTATTTTTTCACCACACCCAGTGCTCCATGCAAGCTGTGCCCTCTATAATACCCACCACCTGGTACCCCAACCTCCCACCCCCCCGCCACTTCAAACCCTTCAGACTGTTTTTCAGAGTCCATAGTCTCTCATGGTTCACCTCCCCTTTGTAGAATTTCTTTTAAATTTTCATCTTTACAGTAATATTCCATTCCATCATTATGTTTACCCATATATACATATATACATATATGTATATATATATATATATATACATATATATATATATATTTATGTTTTCTTTCTTTAAAATTTTGGGAGTTTCTTTTTTTTTAAAGTAGAATTATTCCTTTTATTGCAGAACAACAATATAATGATTTCTGTACTTTTCTTTATAAGAATAAAATAAAACAACTGATGTTTAAAATTGGAACCCAGATAATCAGACAAAAAAAATCACATTTATTTCAATAGCTCAAAGTGCAAATACAGCAAGTCAGTTCATGATTCATGATACAGCTTTAAGTATAAGGAAAACTTGATATACAAAAATGAAAGGGTAAATAGCAGAAATAAAGCACAATTTTAAAAATTTCTAGTAACCCAAAATCTTTAGTCTAAAATATTCCACTTACAATTCAGAAATGCCTTAATTTATAGACACCAGTAGTATAGTGCAATCCCAAAGGACTTCTCAAAGAAATAGAATCACCCCAAACCAGCTGGCTCAGGACAAGAATGAAGTTCTCCATGCTGGCTCTTCCTGCTTCGGCAGCCTCACTCACGCTGTCAATTGATATGGTTCAACCCACGATACTTTGATGTTTAGGCAATTCCAAAAAATGTTTAAAGTTCAATACGAGGCCAACACCCTACTAAGAGAGTTTCTGAAATGGCCACTATATATTTAGAAGATTTTAAAGACCAATTTCAACTTCAGGCCTATGATATTACTGGGGAAAGACACAGATTAATACTTCTTCCATTACTTAAAACTTTTCTGTAAGGTTAGCAACATGGCCTTTTCCACTTCCTCATGAAAAATTGTATTTAAATACTTATTTACCTATTTCTACACATACACAGCTTTTATGTAAAGTAGAAAAAATTCCTACTAGGAAGATAATTAAAGGTTGTTAATGTTCTCTGTATCACTTAGCAGCCAAGACACATGTTTATTTCTGCTCTACAGAAGCAATGTTAGCTACTTGCTTCAATTCAGGAAAAGTGTGTACCTTCAGGAAGCTTTAGATGAGATACTTATTCAGTTTTTTTCTCAATCTTCTTCATCTTTTCATTGTAAACAACAAATTGAGAGTCTGTCCCAAAAATTCTATCCCACCATGTAAATGTTGAAGCATAGTTTCTGATGAAGTTCATATGGTGGAAATCATGATGCTGAGAACCAGCATAGAAAGGGATCAGATTTAAAGGGTTGAGAGGAATGTCATGTCATAACCACTATGGACGTCAACAGTTTCTATCAAACGAATAGTCACCCATGCCCAAAGGAGAATGACGTGATCACATAAAAGCATGATTCCAATGAAAAATCCAGTTCCAAGAATCAAAGTTTCCAAGGGATGTGCATATTCAGCTTCCATTCCAAATGGAGCCTGAAACTCATGATGAACTTTATGAATATATTTATATATTCTTTTGTGGTGTAAGAGCCTATGCAGGAAATAGTGCCAGGTATCCTCCATCACTGCACAGCCAAAGCATTTTGCCAAAAACAGGTACCATCTTGGCATTCTTTCCCAATCATAAGGTATATTAAAATACACTGTAAAATAATAAGTTCCACAGATCAAAGGAAGCTGGATAAAAAAGTGATTAAAGAGAAGTACTTTAAAACATTTCCACTAGTTTTCTCATGTTTCTGGTTTATCCTTTTGAATTTTGTACTTTTTCATGTAAGGTATAAATTGAAACAAAAATCCAGGTAAACAGAACAAGAAATAAAGGACCTTATGAACTATCAAGGATCCCCATGTTGCAATCTGGAACTTTGTATAATTATCCAACATATAGTTCCATGCATTTTTAAACGGTTGTTGTAGAGGGTTCTCAGGTAAAAGTGAATCTACATACTCTAGAGCCAAGGATGCTGAACTAAAGATGCTGACACTTTCATTTGTTGCCATTTTTCAAATCTCTGCAGAAAGCCTTAGAATTCTGGACAACCACAAGGGAACTGCCGGCCAGGGCCACCCAGACTCCACCAGGTGCTGCAGCCTTGGAACCTGTCTCTCTGCATCGGGGGAGGTAGTTTCTTCTAAGAGACCAAAATATAACCAAAATTAGGTGGGTGGCTCTGTTCTACTCACCAGTTTTATATATATATACACACATACATATATATATATACACATATATGTATATGTATACATATAAATATAGTTTTAAAAAGGTTAAAAAATTAAAAATATATTTAATTTTTTTAACCCTTTTTCAAAACTTCTTTTAACCCCCTATATTCTCCCCATGATTTTGAGTCTCTTCTGATTTGGTTAACCCACATTTTTCTGGGATCTTTGCCACCCTTTTAGTATTTACTTGTCTCGTTCATATATTCTTTTTTTAAAAATTTTGTTTCCATTTATTTATTTTCAGCATAACAGTATCATTATTTTTTCACCACACCCAGCGCTCCATGCAATCCATGCCCTGTATAATACACACCACCTGGTACCCCGACCTCCCACCTCCCCACCACTTCAAACCCCTCAGATTGTTTTTCAGAGTCCATATATTCTTATCTGGATAAAATAACAAGGCAGAAAATCTCACCACAAAAAAAAAAAAAAAAAAACAAGAGGCAGGACCAAAGGCTAGGGACCTAATCAATTCGAAAATTGGTAATATATCAGATTTAGAGTACAGCATGATGATTCTCAAGTGCTAGCTGGGCTCGAAAAAGGCATGGATGATATTAGAGAAACCCTGTCTGGAGAAATAAAAGAACTAAAATCTAACCAAGTTGAAATCAAAAATGCTATTAATGATGTGCAATAAAAAATGGAGGTTCTTACTGCTAGAATAAATGAGGCAGGAGAGAGAATTAGTGATGTAGAAGACCAAATGATGGATCATAAAAAAGCTAAGCAAAAGAGAGACAAACAACTACTAGACCACAAGGGAAGAATTTGAGATATAAGTGATACCACAAGACAAAACAATATTATAATATATGGGATTCCAGAAGAAGAAGAAAGAGAAAAGGGGGCAGAAGGTATATTGGAGTGAATTATAGTAGAGAATTTCCCTAATATGGCAAAAGGAACAAACATTAAAACCCAGGAGGTGCAGAGAACTGCCCTTAAAATCAATAAAAAAAGATCCACACCCCGTCATATAATAGTAAAATGTACAGATCTTAGTGATAAAGAGAAAATCCCGAAAGAAGCCCAGGGAAAAAAGTCTGTAACATACAATGATAAAAATATTAGATTGGCAGCAGACTTATCCACAGAGACCTGGCAGACCAGAAAAAATTGGCATGATACGTTCAGAAAACTAAATGAGAAAAACATGCAGCCAAGAATACTATATACAGCTAGGCTATCATTGAAAATAGGAGAGATAAAAAGCTTCCAGGATAAACAAAAACTAAAAGAATTTGTAAACACCCAAACAGATTTACAGGAAATATTGAAATGGGTCCTATAAGCAAAGAGAGAGCCTGTAATTAGTAGACCAGAATGGAACAGAGACAAAATACGGTAACACTCACCTTACAGGCAATACAACGGCACTAAATTCACATGTCTCAATATTTACCATGAAATTAAATGGACCGAATGCTCCAATCAAAAGACACAGGGTATCAGAATGGATTTAAAAAAAAATTAGTATGCTGTCTATAAGAAACTAGTTTTAGACCCAAAGACACCTCCAGGTTTGAAGTAAGGGGGTGGAAAACAATTTACCATGCTAATGAACATCAAAAGAAAGCTGAGATGGCAATCCTTTGATCAATTATAATTTAAGTCAAAGACTATAATAAAAGATGAGGAAGGACACCATATCATAGTCAAAGGGTCCGTCCAACAAGAAGATCTAACTATTTTAAATATCTATGCCCCTAACATGGGAGCAGCCAACTATATAAACCAATTAACAAAATCAAAGAAGCACATCAACAATAATACAATAGTAGTAGGGGACCTTAACACCCCCCCTTACTGAAATGGACAGATCATCCAAGCAAAAGACTAACAAGGAAATAAAGGCCTTAAATGACACACTGGACCAGATGGACATCACAGATATATTCAGAACATTCCATCCCAAAGCAACAGAATACACATTCTTCTCTAGTGCACATGGAACATTCTCCAGAATAGATCACATCCTGGGTCACAAATCAGGTCACAACTGATACCAAAAGATTGGGATCATTCCTTGCATATTTTCAGACCACAACGCTCTGAATCTAGAATTCAATCACAAGAGGAAATTTGGAAAGAACCCATATATATATGGAGGCTAAAGTGCATCCTACTAAAGAATGAGTGGGTCCACCAGGAAGTTAAAGAAGAATTTTAAAACTCATGGAAACGAAAATGAAAACACAACGGTTCAAAATCTTTGGGACACAGCAAAGGCAGTCCTGAGAGGAAAATATATAGCAATACAAGCCTTTCTCAGGAAACAAGAAAGGTCTCAAATACACAACCTAACCCTACACCTAAAGTAGCTGGAGAAAGAACAGGAAAGAAAACCTAAACCCAACAGGAGAAGAGAAATCATAAAGATCAGAGCAGAAATCAATGAAATAGAAACCAAAAGAACAATAGAACAAATCAATGAAATGAGGAGCTGGTTCTTTGAAAGAATAAGATTGATAAACCCCTGGCCAGACTTATCAAAAAGAAAAGAGAAAGGACCCAAATTGGTAAAATCACGAATGAAAGAGGAGAGATCACAACCAACACCAAAGAAACACAAACAATTATAAGAACATACTATGACCAACTATATGCCAACAAATTTGACAATCTGGAAGAAATGGATGCATTCCTAGAGATGTATAAACTATGAAAACTGAGCTAGGAAGAAATAGAAAACCTGTACAGACCCATAACCAGTAAGGAGATTGAAGCACTCATCAAAAATCTCCTAACAAGAGTCCAGGGCCAGATGGTTTCCCAGGGATATTTCAACCAAACATTTAAAGAATTTATTTCTATTCTCCTGAAACTGTTCCAAAAACTTGAAATGGAAACTTCCAAACTCTTTTTATAAGGCCAGCATTACCTTGATCCCAAAACAAGACAAAGACCCCATCAAAAAAAAAAAAAAAAAAAAAAAAAAAAAAAAGAATTACAGACTAATATCCTTGATGAACACAGATGCAAAAATTCTCAGCAAATCACTAGCCAATAGGATCCAACAGTACATTAAAAGGATTGTTCACCACAACCAAGTGGGATTTATTCCTGGGCTGCAAGATTGGTTCAACACTCACAAATAAATGTGATACAATACATTAATAAAAGAAAGAACAAGAACCATATGATGCTCTCAATAAATGCTGAAAAAGCATTTGACAAAGTAGAGCATCCTTTCTAGATCAAAACTCTTCAAAATGTAGGGATACAGGGTACATACTTCAGTATCATCAAAGCCATCTATGAAAAACCCACAGCGAATATCATTCTCAATGGAGAAAGATGGAGAGCTTTTCTGCTAAGGTCAGGAACATGGCAGAGATGTCCATTATTACCATGCTATTAAACATAGTACTAGAAGTACTAGCCTCTGCAATCAAAAAAGAAAAAAATAAAATAAAATAAAAATATCCAAATTGGCAACAAGGAAGTCAAACTCTCACTCTTTGCAGATGATATGATACTTTATGTGGAAAACCCAAAAGACTCCACTCCAAAACTGTTAGAACTTGTACAGAAACTCCATAAAGTGTCAGAATATAAAATCAATGCACAAAAATCAGTTGCATTTCTATACACCAACAATAAGACAGAAGAAAGAGAAATTAAGGAGTCGATCCCATTCACAATTGCACCCAAACCCATGAGATACCTAGAAATAAACCTAACCAAAGAGACAAAGAATCTATACTCAGAAAACTATAAAGTACTCGTGAAAGAAATTGAGGAAGACACAAAGAAATGGAAAAATGTTCTATGCTCATGGATTGGAAGAACAAATATTATGAAAATGTCTATGTTACCTAAAGTAATCTACACATTTAATGCAATCCCTATCAAAATACCATCAATTTTTTTCAAAGAAATGGAACGGATAATTCTAACATCTATATGGAACCTGAAATAGAAAGAGAAATGTTGAAAAAGAAGCCAAAGTTGGTCGCATCACAATTCCAGACATCAAGCTCTATTACAAAGCTGTGGTCATCAGGATAGTATGGTACTAAAAAATGGGAAAGCATTCCATTCTCATGGATCAGAAGAATAAACATTGTTAAAATGTTTATATTGCCCAGAACAAGCCACACTTTCAACATCATCCCTATTAAAATACCATTGACATTTTTCAACAAGATGGAACAGTCCTAAAATATGTATGGAAAGAAAAGATCCCGAATCACCAAGGAAATGTTGAAAAAGAAAAAACAAAGTTGAGAGCAACATTTTGCCTGATTTTATGCTATATTGCATAGTTGTGAACACCAAGACAGCATGGTGTTGGCACAAAAACAGACATACGGATCAATGGAACAGAATAGAGAGCCCAGAAATAGACCCTCAACTATATAATCAACTAATCTTCAACAAAGCAGGAAAGAATGCTCAATGGAAAAAAAGACCGTCTCTTCAACAAACTGTGTTGGGAAAATTGGACAGCCACATGCAGAAAAATGGAACTGGACACTTTCCTTACACCACACACAAAAATAGACTCAAAATGGATGATGGACCTCAATGTGAGACAGGAATCCATCAAAACCTTTGAGGAGAACACAGGCAGAAACCTCTTTGATGTCAGCCACAGCAACTTCTTCCTAGAAACATCGCCAAAGGCAAGGGAATCCAGGGAAAAATGAACTATTGGGACTTCATCAAGATCAAAATGTTTTGCACAGCAAAGGAAACAGTCAAAAAAACCAAAAAACATCTGACAGAATGGGAGAAGATATTTGCAAATGACATATCAGATAAAGGTTTAGTATCCAAAATCTGTAAAGAACTTATCAAACTCAACACCCAAAGAACAAATAATCCAATCAAGAAATGGGCAGAGGACATGAACAGACATTTCTGCAAAGAAGACATCCAGATGGCAAACAGACACATGAAAAAGTGCTTCACACCACTCAGCATCAGAGAAATACAAATCAAGACCACAGTGAGATATCACCTCACATCAGTCAGAATGGCTAAAATTAACAAGTAAGGAAATGAGAGATGCTGGCAAGAATGCAGAGAATGGAGAACCCTCCTACACTGTTGGTGGGAATGCAAGATAGTGCTTGCGTTTTCCAGAGTGCAACCACTCTGGAAAACAGCATGGAGGTTTCTCAAAAAGTTATAGAGCTACCCTATGACCCAGCAATTGCACTACTGGGTATTAACCCTCAAGATACAAATGTAGTGATCCAAAGGGGCATGTGCACCCAAATGTTTATAGCAGCAATGTCCACAATAGCCAAACTACAGAAAGAACCTATATGTCCATCAACAGATGAATGGTTAAGGAAGATGTGGTATATAGAGAAAATGGAATACTATGATTCCATCAGAAGAAATGAAATCTTGCCATTTGCAACAACGTGGATGGAACTAGAGGGTATATATGCTGAGTGAAATAAGTCAATCAGAGAAAGACAGTTATCATATGATCTTCATTTGAGGGGTAACGTGGGGTGTGTGGGTGTAGGGAAAGAATAAATGAAACAAGATGGGATCAGGAGGGAGACAAACCATAAGAGACCCTTAATCTCACAAAGCAAATTGAGGGTTGCTGGGGGGAGGGAGGAAGGGAAAATGTGGTTGGGTTATGGACATTGGGAGGGTATGTGCTACAGTGAGTGCTGTGAACTGTATAAACCTGGTATTTCACAGACCTGTACCCCTGGGGTTAATAATACATTATATGTTAATAAAAAATAAAGAATTTTTTTAAAAGAGTGAAAAACTGGATAAATTGAAGAGTCAAGTTAGTTGCCAGACATAAAATGTTAGGAAGAGATAATGTACTTAATTTGTAATCTTATACAATGTAATATTGCATATTCCATTCTATTCTTGGCATTGATTTTAGAAACATATTTTCTTATATAAAATTCAACTTGAAGTGATAAAAGTTGAATAATATCTTCATTAAAATTTACCAATGAAAAAACAAAATGAAAGGAAAAATAGAAAATAGAAAAAATAAGCTTCTTAAAATATGAAGAAATAAAAACTACATTCTACAGTTAAAAATGTCTTTGTTACACTGTTGGTGGGAATGCAAGTTGGTGCAGCCTCTTTGGAGAACAGTGTGGAGATTCCTCAAGAAATTAAAAATAGAGCTTCCCTATGACCCTGCAATTGCACTCCTGGGTATTTACCCCAAAGACACAGATGTCGTGAAAAGAAGGGCCATCTGTACCCCAATGTTTATAGCAGCAATGGCCACAGTCGCCAAACTATGGAAAGAACCAAGATGCCCTTCAACGGATGAATGGATAAGGAAGATGTGGTCCATATACACTATGGAGTATTATGCCTCCATCAGAAAGGATGAATACCCAACTTTTGAAGCAACATGGACGGGACTGGAAGAGATTATGCTGAGTGAAATCAGTCAAGCAGAGAGAGTCAATTATCATACGGTTTCACTTATTTGTGGAGCATAACAAATAGCATGGAGGACAAGGGGCATTAGAGAGGAGTAGGGAATTTGGGTAAATTGGAAGGGGAGGTGAACCATGAGAGACTATGGACTCTGAAAAACAGTCTGAAGGGTTTGAAGTGGCGGGGGAGGTGGGAGGTAGGGGTACCAGGTGGTGGGTATTATAGAGGGCACGGCTTGCATGGAGCACTGGGTGTGGTGAAAAAATAATGAATAATGTTTTTCTGAAAATAAATAAATTGGAAAAAAATGTCTTTGTTAAAATATCTTATAAATAAGGCACATTCAGCATATTCAGAATAGATTAAATTAGAATAATAAACAGTTGTGTTTATGGAGGTATAAACTAGAGAAATACTAATCAAAAATAGAAGACAGAAAAAAAATTTAATTGAGGTAAGGCACAACTTATAATTTTGTTAAATTGGGTTTTTTAAATTAAATATCTCTAAGGATATAAGATTTTGTAAAAAGTTCAATATAAATATCCCTGGTTTTAATAGATTTTTAAGGAATGAAATAGATTATTCAACTTAAGATGGTCTATACATTCATGTTATTTTTAAGTAGAATCTAAATCTATACCTTCCAAATTAAAAATATACTTACACTTTTTTTTTAACGTAATTTCCAGTGATTCATTATTTAGGTGTAACACCTAGTGCTCATTACAACACATGTCCTCCTTAATACCCATAACTGAGCTACCCCAATCCCTCACCCCTCTCCCATCTGAAACCCTCATATTCTTTCCCAGAGGCCATAATCTCACATGGTTCTTCCCACCTCTGATTTCCCATCCTTCAGTTTTCCCTTTCTTCCTCTAATGTCCTCTGTGCTATTGCTTATGTTCCCCCATATGATAATTGTCATTCTCTGCTTGACTTATTTAACTTAGCATGATCTCCTCCAGTTCCATCCATGTTGATGCAAATGGCAGGTATTCATTCATTCTTTCTGATGGTTGAGTAATATTCCATTGTATATATGAACCACATCTTCTTTATCCATTCATCAGTTGAAGGGGATCTCATCTCCCTCCACAGTTTGGCTATTGTGGACATGGCTGCTAAGAACATTAGGGTGCATGTGTATCTTCGGGGTACACTACATCTGTATCATTGAGGTAAATACCCAGAACTGTAATTGCTGGGTCATAGTTTAGCTCTATTTTTTTTTTAACTTTTGAGGAATGTCTATACTGTTTTCCAAAGTGGCTGTACCAACTTGCATTCCTGCCAACAGTGTTCTTACAGTGTTCCACATTCTCTCCATCCTTGTTAGCATTTGTTATTTGCTGCCTTGTTAGTTTCTGCCATTCTAACTGGTGTAACTGGTGTAGCTCATTGTGGTTTTGATATGTATTTCCCTGATTGCTAATGAACATTTTTTCATGTGTCTGTTAGCCATTTGTATGCCTTATTTGAAGAAGTGTCTGTTCATGTCTTCTGCCCATTCTTGACTGGGTTATTTGTTTTTTGGGTGTTGACTTTGAGAATTTCTTTACAGACCTTGAATACCAGCCCTTTATCTGATATGTCATTTGCAAATATATTCTCCAATGCTGTGGGTTTCCTTTTAGTTTTGTTGGTTGTTTCCTTTTCTGTGCAGAAGTTTTTTATCTTGATGAAGTCCTAAAAGTTCATTTTTGTTTTTTTTCCCTTCCCTTTAGAGATGTGTCTTGCAATAAGTTGCTATAGCTGATGCCAAAGAGGTTACTGCTTGTGCAGTATTTTGATGGATTCCTGTCTCACATTGAAGTCTCTCATCCATTTAGTGTTTGTCTTTGTGTGTGGTGTAAGAGAATGGCCTAGTTTCATTCTTCTACATGTGGCTGTCCAGTTTTCCCAGCACCATCTATTGAAGAGACTGTCTTTTTTCCATTGAATATTTTTTCCTGCTTTGTCAAAGATTAGTTGACCCTAGAGTTGAGGGTCCATTTCTGGGCTCTCTATTCTTTTGTACTAATCTATGTGTCTGTTTTTATGCCAATACCATGCATCTTGGTGATCACAGCTTTGTAATATATCATAAAATCAGGCAAAAAGTTGCTCCCAACTTTGTTTTTCTTTTTCAACATTTTCTTGGTGATTAGGGATCTTTTCCTTCCATACAGATTTTAGGATTGTTTGTTTCAGCTCTATGAAAAATACCAGTGATATTTTAATAGGGATGGTGTTGAAAGTGTGGATTTTTATGGGCAGCATAAACATTTTAACAATGTTTATTCTTCCGATCCATGAGAATGGAATGCTTTCCCATCTTTTTTGTGTCTTCCTCAGTTTCTTTCATAAGTTTTCTCTAGTTTCTAAAGTATAGAACTATTACCTCTTTTGTTAGGTTTATTTCAAACTATCTTATGGGTTTTGGTGCTATTGTAAATGGAATGAATTCTCTAATTTCTCTTTCTACACTTTCATTGTTAATGTATAGAAAAGCAACTGATATCTGTGCATTGATTTTATATCCTGCCATGTTGGATATATCCTGCCATGTTGAATTGCTATATGAGTTCTAGTAACTTGGAGGTGGAGTCTTTTGGGTTTTCCATATAAAGTACCATGTCTTCTGTGAAGAGAGAGAGTTTGACTTCTTTGCCAATTTGAATACCTTTTATTTTTTTTTGTTTGTTTGTTTTATGATTGCTGAGGATAGGACTTCTGGTATTATGTTCAATAACAGTGGTGATAGCAGACATCCCTGTCATGTTCCTGACCTTAAGGGAAAAGCTCTCACTTTTTTTTTCATTGAGAATAATATTGCTTTGGGCTTTTCTTAGATGGTCTTTATGGAATTGAGTAATATTTCCTCTATTCCTATACTCTGAAGAGTTTTAATCAGGAAAGGAGGCTGTATTTTGTCAAATGTATTTTCTGCATCAATTTAGGGGATCTATGTTTTTTGTCTTTTCTTTTATTAATGCGTTCTATCACATTGATTGATTTGCAAATGTTGAATCACACTTGTATCCCCAGGATAAATCCCACCTGGTCATGATGGATAATCTTTTTAATACACTGTTGGATCCTACTGGCTATGATCTTGTTGAGTATTTTGGCATCCATGTTCATCAGGGATATTGGTCTGTACTTCTCCTTTTGGATGGGGTCTTTTTCACATATTGGGATCAAGGTAATGCTAGCCTTATAGAATGAGTTTGAAAGTTTTCCTTCTCTTTCTATTTTTTGAAGCAACTTCAGAAAAATCGGCATTATTTCTTCTTTAAATATTTGGTAGAATTCCCCCTGGGAATCCACTGGGCTCTGAATTCCTATTTTTGGAGGTTATTGGTTACTGCTTCTATTTTTTTTCCAATTTACTTATTTTCAGTAAAACATTATTCATTATTTTTTCACCACACCCAGTGCTCCATGGAAGCCGTGCCCTCTATAATACCCACCACCTCCCACCCCCCCACCACTTCAAACCCCTCAGATTGTTTTTCAGAGTCCATAGTCTCTCATGGTTCACCTCCCCTTCCAATTTACCCAAATTCCTTTCTCCTCTCTAACGCCCCTTGTCCTCCATGCTTTTGTTATCAGTTATTGGTCTGTTCAGATTGTGAATTTCTTTCTGTTTCAGTTTTGGTAGTTTACAAGTTTCCAAGAAGGCATCCATTTCTTCTAGGTTGCCTCATTTATTGGCATATAGCTGTTGGTAATAATTTCTAATAATTGTTTTTATTTATTGGTGTTAGTCATGATCTTTCCCCTTTCAGTCATAATGTTATTGCTTTGTGTCCTTTGCCTTTTCTTTTCAATAAGTCTGGCCAGAGGTTTATTGATCTTATTAATTCTTTTAAAGAACTTGTTTCTAGTTTTGTTGATCTGCTCTACTGTTTTTCTGGTTTCTATTTCATTGATCTCTGCTCTAATCTTTATTATTTCATTTCATCCACATGTTTGGATGTGGATTTATTTTTATTTATTCTGCTTAGCACCTGTTTTGTACTTTGGAAATTTTGAGGCATAAGGTAAAGTATAAAGTTAGTGAATAAATTGACAATTTTTTTTCTTGCTTAAGTATTCTCTATGGTTAGAATATGGTAACTTGTCTTTCAGATTTTTTAATCCCTTTTATCAGAATAAATTCCTCATTGTTATCATTGGGCTGCTTAAGTCTTTCTGTTTATTCTTGTATTTATGCTTCTTTTTCTTATAATTTTCATTCCTAGAACTTACTTTTTTGTAACCATCATTACATAATTTTTTGCCTGTTGTTATCTCAAAATCTCCTGTTATTTCTCATGGATTTTATTCTTCTTTAAAAAATCCAATGAATATTTTAATTATACTTTAACCCACTGTTTTAAATATACTTTAAAATAAAATATAGATTACTATAATAGCTTTGATATTTCTATGGCAAATTCAACCCCAAAATTCTTGTATATATAATCATTTTATTATCACTCATAGTTTTTCACGTTTTTATTGTTTTTTACACACTCATCTTGAGTGGAAGTTATTATATACATTCTTTAATTTTTTCAATTTATTTATTTTCAGAAAAACAGTATTCATTATTTTTTCACCACACCCAGTGCTCCATGCAAGCCGTGCCCTCTATAATACCCATCACCTGGTACCCCAACCTCCCACCTCCGCGCCACTTCAAACCCCTCAGATTGTTTTTCAGAGTCCATAGCCTCTCATGGTTCACCTCCCCTTCCAATTTACCCCAACTCCCCTCTCCTCTCTAACACCCCTTGTCCTCCATGCTATTTGTTATGCTCCACAAATAAGTGAAACCGTATGATAATTGACTCTCTCTGCTTGACTGATTTCACTCAGCATAATCTCTTCCAGTCCTGTCCATGTTGCTACAAAAGTTGGGTATTCATCCTTTCTGATGGAGGCATAATACTCCATAGTGTATATGGACCACATCTTCCTTATCCATTCATCCGTTGAAGGGCATCTTGGTTCTTTCCATAGTTTGGCGACCGTGGCCATTGCTGCTATAAACATTGGGGTACAGATGGCCCTTCTTTTCACGACATCTGTATCTTGGGTAAATACCCAGGAGTGCAATGGCAGGGTCATAGGGAAGTTCTATTTTTAATTTCTTGAGGAATCTCCACACTGTTCTCCAAAGAGGCTGCACCAACTTGCATCCCCACCAACAGTGGAAGAGGGTTCCCCTTTCTCCACATCCCCTCCAACACATGTTGTTTCCTGTTTTGTTAATTTAGGCCATTCTAACTGGTGTAAGGTGATATCTCAATGTGGTTTTAATTTGAATCTCCCTGAGGGCTAATGATGATGAACATTTTTTCATGTGTCTGATAGCCATTTGTATGTCTTGATTGGAGAAGTGTCTGTTCATATCTTCTGCCCATTTTTTGATATGTTTGCCTGTTTCGTGTGTGTTGAGTTTGAGGTGTTCATTATAGATCCTGGTATCATATACATTCTTAATCATGGTATGTGTCAAACAGAGCTCCGCTATCCAAACTGAGCAGTATGTACAAAATATGATGTTCCTTTTGGATGTTTTTTATGAATCATTTAACCAGAGACCCCTCTCAGAAACAATGTAACATTGACCCTTCCAACTACTTTATGTCCCACCAATGTATTGTCCAATTTTCTTGACTTTTAGCTTTTTGCTGTTTCTGTTCTTTCCATCTTTACATAACTCAGTCATAATTGACCTTCCATAGGCAACCTCAATTACTCAAATTACTGATGTATTCTCAGAACATTAATTTACTTCACAAACCAAGAGTTTCATGCATTTTATTTTTGAAAATGGAAAAAATCTCCAAAGTTAAAATGAAATTACAATATTTACTAAGATGCATAACATGTATTTTTTCCAAAGAAATTTCTATCAGAATTCTCTCCTTCCTACCCCCACCAAGAACTCTCCAACCACACACCATGAATGAAAAAATTAGTTCTTTTTTAAAAATCTTATCTGTTTACACAATTTGCATTAAAATTTAGATCCCTTGAGGAACATATACCAAGATGGAATTAAAAGTGCAAGATATTATTGAAAAAAAGAACAGGAGAAGATGGGAAAGTCTTAAGACAATGATGCAGTCCTTTCACATATGGCAGTAAAGAGGAAAGGGAAGTGGATTGGAGTAAGAGACATGGATTGCAGCATAATTCCAAAAATGCTTTGTCCAGACCAGTTGGGATTCCTTAGGCCAAAGTCAGCTATTGGAGGATCTTTCATTTCATTGGAATGATTCTTTTTTTTTTTTTTTTTTAAAGATTTTATTTATTTATTTGAGAAAGAGAGACAGTGAGAGAGCATGAGCGAGGAGAAGGTCAGAGAGCGAAGCAGACTCCCCATGGAGCTGGGAGCCTGATGTGGGACTCGATCCCGGGACTCCAGGATCACGCCCTGAGCCAGAGGCAGTTGTCCAACCAACTGCGCCACCCAGGCGTCCCTCATTGGAATGATTCTAATATAGAATTCCTTTTTTTTGCTCTATCACTGTAGAAACATGACCACTGAACATGTAGTCATGTTCCCAGAGGAAAAGAAGCCATGGTTGTCATTCAGTTATGCTCTCTGTAGCAAGATATTTGAGTTGCAAATTTTCATGGTCAGTGCAATTCCCCCTTGCTTCAAGTGCTGCATAAGTATACCTCTGAAAATATGTTCTTCACACTAACTCCTCCACAATTTTCATAAGCTTCTTCTTCCCAATAGGAATCTTAGAAAAGAAGGGCTAATAAAACAAACTATAGCCATTACTACAGCAGTTAATTTTAAGGTTGCCTCTCAGTGTCCAACTTTTTGTGTGTATGTGTGTGTGTTCATTTATTCTTCTTTTATGTAAAGGTAGCATAATTTCCTCCTGTTAATAAGAATCAGTTATGCCTGCCTCAATGATGATACCTATTCTTGATTTCTTTTATCTGGACACAAGGAATCCAAAGTGCCTAAGAGAGCCTTATTAGAGACCAGGGCCAGTAAATCTTACAGAACTGAGTTGCAGGGACTACAAATGCAAAATTTCTTAAAGGATCATTGGGAGTAACATTAAGTGAGAATATCCCTCCTTCCTCCTTTTGCTTCCTGGACCCATATAGTCTTCCTATTGAGGAAACACTATCATATAGGAACCTATGAAAGGATGCAGATACTGTTTCCTAAATGATAATACCCTTTTGCATTTAGAATGTTTCCTTCAAGGTGGTGTTTCAGTTGTGTCTTCAGAATGCTTTAGCACCACCTTATGAGTTCAGCTGCTTCTCATAGTGTAGTATGTAATATTAAGAGTATAGTCCATGGTAACAGGCCCATTTCCACATATCCTTCACTGTGTACCCTAGTCTGTTAATATCTTGTGTGGGATTTCATCCTATGGGTCAGGCATTCTGAAGGTTCAAACAACCAAAAAAAAGTGAGTAAGATATTTGAATAGACATCTACAATAGAACATACATGAATGACTGATCAACACTAAATAAGCTAAGATCATAAGTCATCAAATAATGGAACTTAGAATCAAAATACAATAGCACTAACAGCAAAATCATAATGGATAAAAAAAAGGAGTAAGAATACCTCTTATTTAAGAGGACTAGTAATACTCTGAACTCTGTCACACACATTGCTAGTTGGAATATAAAGTGACATAATTAATCTGGATAGAAGTTTGGCAGATTTTCTTTTTTTTTTTTTAATAAGTTAAACATACACTTACTATTTGACCCAGATATTCTACCCCTAGATATTTATGCAAGAGAAATTAAAACATGTCTATAAATGATCATAGCAGCTTTATTTCTTATATCCAAATATTGAAAAATGTCCAAATGTCTTTCAACAAGTTGAAGCATAAATATATTGTGGTATATCTTTATGGGAAGAACCCTATTCATGATTCACTAAATTCTACTCCTGAAATTAAAAAAAAAAAAAAAACGAACAAACAAACAAACAAAAAAGCTATATGTCAACTAAATTGGATTTAAATAAAACATTTTTAAAATGGTAAGAACCACTGGCTTATGCAACAACATGGATGGATCTTCAAAACATTATGCTGAGAGAATGACACACAAGTGTACATATTGCACAATTTTATTATGAAATTCTGTAAATTGAATTTAGAGTTTCATATTGTAGAACAGATATTACCTGGAACCCATAGTCAGGGTAAGGACAGACCAAAAAGGAATATAAGAAACATTTTTGAGTGATAGGAATCTTCAAAATCTTGGTTATGGTAATAGTTACACAATTCCATATATTTGCTAAAACTCACCAAACTCTCTACTTAATTCAGGTATATTTTATTTTATTCAAGTTAAACTTCAAATAGATTTATTTGAAAAATTTACTGGATCCTAAGTAGAAAAACTGCTTTAACCCACCATATCTTTTTCACAAATCCTAAAATAATGTTCTTGGGAAACTTGTAATAGAAACAAAAAATGCCAGATTCATTAGAAAATTTTTTTAAATGGTGGTTTGAGGGGAAATGCTTAAAACAAGTAAACCTGCATTTATTTATCATAATTCCCACCAAAGATTTAAAATAGATGAAGAATAATCAGTCAACAGTAAAAGTTTTTGTTTACTTTTCATGTCAGTGTCAATCAACTATTTATCTGATTATCCCCCCATGTAAAACTCATATTGCTTATATTGCCATGAAATCCAGTTATGTCTAGGTTATAGTATACACCTGAATTACACAGTTATATTCTCTTCTGCTTCAAAAGGAATTTATACTTGGGGCCAGAGACTTGCACTATAAGAAGTGTCCTCCAGTTTCCTTCAAATTCTGGATACCATAACTATATTGTGGGAAATTATTCAATAGTCTTGTTTCATTTCACTCTTAATGCAGACATAACATGTCAAGTATAACTGTTAACTATATTTTATGTTCTTACTGTAGCCTTCTGATTGGAGATTTCTACCTTTCAGGGAAGAAAAAGTTCAGATCATGATTAATTTTTGTGTGTTTGGACCAGAACCAAGACATTTCTTCTTTGATGGTGTAAATGAAATATATATATATATATATATATATATATATATATATATATATATTCTGTTTCAGGGGCTCTGTATATAATATAATTTACCTCCAATAAGTTGACATTATTTCAAATCTAAATTATACTTTTTTCTTTTCAAAAATGAAGTTTTGTAATATAATTATGTAAGTATATTCTTTTATGATTTCCGAAGCACTATTAGGAACTTTATTCTCAAATAAACTCTTCATCAACCTTGTGAGATAATCATAGATAATTGTTATCACTCCATTCTTCAACAGAGTAAGCAGAGTCCAATAGTTGTTAAGTGTTAGTAAGAATTTTGGTCCACTGTTTTATGTAAGCAACCTTTGATTTACTGTGCTTTTCCCTATCATTTTGGAATGAATTTACCGACTGTTATAACCTGTAAAATTATTTTTTCCTTTGCTTGAAAACAGGAGCTGTGGGGATTATGCACAAACAGAAAGAGTGGGAATTATGTGTAATTATGTGGAATATGTTGTTTTGTCTGGAAAATCATATGTCCTTTATTTTATAAATTGAACTGAGCTGATAAGTTCAATTACTTTGCCAAGTTTGTTTCCCTTCATATTAATGAACCATAAAATGCAGAGACAGCACTTTGAATTTCTGATTATTTAAGAAAATAAATATAAAGGATCACCATTTCCTTTTAGATACATTCATAAAATTTCCAGTTGATATATCATGAAAGATTGTGATTTGCTACACCTATATAAATGAAGCTTCCTGAATAATACATCTACAAAGAATATGAAATACCACTATATTTACATGGTCACTTTCTTATACATCATTCTAAGACCTAAAGAAAAATGGTAAAATATTTTCAAAAGCTTCATTATAGTGCTTTGGGAAATAAAAGAGAGAATTTTCCAAGATGATATTTTCATATTTTACCTACTCAAGCTACATTATAGGAGACGTTTCAAACAGTAGATAATAATAATAATAAAAGGAGTAATAAAGTCTCTGTATATTCTAGTCATAAAACAATGTACCAATTCACAAGTACATAAAGAAATCTGAAATAAATATTAATAAATATATCCTTTTTTATATGATTTTTCTTATCTAGTTTACTGAATTTGCTTATAGTTTTCTCACTCAACCCTACCTACCACATTTTAATTAAATAAGCTGATAAAATTTCATCAAAGTGCAGAATTTCTTTTGCTTGAAATAAGGCTTTGTTCTATTGCATGTCACCTGACCTGGCTTTCTATTGTATAGAGTTGTAAAAAAGGATGCTGTAACTCAAGTATATGCAGAAGGTTCTTTTATTGTTATAAATCAAACTGGTTTAACCTGTGATTGGGTTAAAGGTGTTCTCAGATTTCTGATAACTGCTTCTTGCTGAAAATTGCTAGGTTGCTCTTATTTTTCCACCGTCACCTTTACTGGGTTTGGAAGCCATTATAACTATAGAGCAAACTACTTAGCTAACCACATTTTGTTAGCATAAATTAATAGACCAGATGTACTTAGCATAACAGACTTTTGCTTTTATATATAATACCATTTTAATTGATGTGAACTACTTTATCTTGGTTCCAGGTATTGGAGTGCTTCATAATTCATTACTGTAATCAGCAGGGTGTTAATTTGATTTTTTTTAACTCCTGAATTCTGTCATTCTCATTGCTACTTTATTAATAAAAGTAGGTGGAGAAAATAAATGAAACCCAAATATTATAAACCTAAAAACCCATTTTTTTGGAATTCTATAGTCATTTGCTATGACATTCTTTGAACCATGTCTGGCTTGTAGTAGAATAATCAATAAATTAGTATTTAAGAATTATTAATTCAAGAAACTCTTAAGAATTAAAGAATTCAAGAAATTACTTAAGAATTATTAATTCAAGAAATTATTATTATTATTATTCACAATAGGTATAGAATACAAAATACAAAATCATTTGCCACTCACATGAGCTCAGAATAAGGATATTCTGGATGTAATGGATATTCCCACGCAGCAAAAATTAAGCATATAGAAAATACCTATGACAAAGAAAATACAATCTGGTGCATAGAAATTACATTAGTTAAATAGTAATATCTCTAATGATAATTTGGGTTTATTATGAAATCGGTTATTTTGGTTTACATAAGTTTTGTTTGATTATTTCTATAATTTTCTGGGACAAATGAACATCTTCTAAAGCTGCACTTGACAAATGGGAGAATTAGAAGAGAAAAAAATGCTAATCCCTTCCTGAGAACCATGTTTACAAAGTTTTGCATTCTTTCCACTTCAAAATAAATATTGTGGCTCTCTGTTTTATTTATTTTTTATTTATTTATTATTTTTTTCTGAAAGCATTTGGGTTGTTATATTGTGTTTTTTTTTAAATTTACTTTTTATTTTCAGCATAACAGTATTCATTATTTTTGCACCACACACAGTGCTCATGATATCCCTGCCCTCCATAATACCCACCACCTGGTACCCCAACTTCCAAACCCCTGCCTCTTCAAAACCCTCAGATTGTTTTTCAGAGTCCATAGTCTCTAATGATTCACCTCCCGTTCCAATTTCCCCCAATTCCCTTCTCCTCTCTATCTCCCCATGTCCTCCATGCTATTTGTTAAGCTCCACAAATAAGTGAAACCAATGATCATTGACTCTCTCTGCTTGACTTATTTCATTCAGCATAATCTCTTCCAATATCGTCCATGTTGCTACAAAAGTTGGGTATTCATCCTTTCCGATGGAGGCATAATAATCCATAGTGTATATGGACCACATCTTCCTTATCCATTCGTCCGTTGAAGGGCATCTTGGTTCTTTCCACAGTTTGGCGACCGTGGCCATTGCTGCTATAAACATTGGGGTACAGATTGCCATTCTTTTCACTACTTCTGTATCTCTGGGGTAAATACCCAGTAGTGCAATGGCAGGGTCATAGGGAAGTTCTATTTTTAATTTCTTGAGGAATCTCCACACTGTTCTCCAAAGAGGCTGCACCAACTTGCATTCCCAACAACAGTGTAAGAGGGTTCCCCTTTCTCCACATCCTCTCCAACACTTGTTGATCCTGTCTTGCTATTTTGGCCATTCTAACTGGTGTAAGGTGATATATCAATGTAGTTTTAATTTGAATCTTCCAGATGGCTAGTGATGATGAACATTTTTTCGTATGTCTGATAGCCATTTGTAGTCTTTATTGGAGAAGTGTCTGTCCGTATCTTTGGCCCATTTTTTTATATGATTGTCTGTTTTGTGTGTGTTGAGTTTGAGGAGTTCATTATAGATCCTGGATATCAACCTTTTGTCTGTACTGTCATTTGCAAATATCTTCTCCCATTCCGTGGGTTGCCTCTTTGTTTTGTTGACAGTTTCCTTTGCTATGCAGAAGATTTTTATTTTGAAGAAGTCCCAAAAGTTCATTTTCGCTTTTGTTTCCTTTGCCTTTGGAGACATATCTTGAAAGAAGTTGCTGTGGCTGATATCGAAGAGATTACTACCTATGTTCACCTCTAGGATTCTGATGGATTCCTGTCTCAAATTGAGGTCTTTTATCCATTTTGAGTTTATCTTTGTGTATGGTGTAAGAGAATGGTAGAGTTTCATTCTTCTACATATAGCTGCCCAGTTTGCACAGCACCATTTATTGAAGAGACTGTCTTTTTTCCACTGTATATTTTTTCCTGTTTTGTCGAAGATTATTTGACCATAGAGTTGACGGTGCATATCTGAGCTCTCTACTCTGTTCCACTGGTCTATGTGTCTGTTTTTATGCCAGTACCATGCTGTCTTGGTGATCACAGCTTTGTAGTAAAGCTTGAAATCAGGTAACGTGACGCCCCCCATTTTATTTTTGTTTCTCAACATTTCCTTAGCAATTCGGGGTCTCTTCTGATTCCAAACAAATTTTTGGATTATTTGTTCCAGCTCTTTGAAGAAAACTGGTGTAATTTTGATCGGAATAGCATAAAAGTATAGATTGCTCTAGGCAGTATAGACATTTTAACAATGTTTATCCTTCCGATCCAAGAGCATGAAATGATCTGTGTCTTCAATTTCTTTCATGAGTGTTCTGTAGTTCCTCAAGTACAGATCCCTTACCTCTTTGGTTAGGTTTATTCCCAGGTATCTTATGGTTCTTGGTGCTATAGTAAATGGAATCGATTCTCTAATTTCCCTTTCTGTATTTTCATTGTTAGTGTATAAGTAAGCCACTGATTTCTGTACATTGACTTTGTAACCTGCCACGTAACTGAATTGTTGTATGAGTTCTAGTAGTTTGGGGGTGGAGTCTTTTGGGTTTTCCATATAAAGAATCATGTCATCTGCAAAGAGAGAGTTTGACTTCTTCATTACCAAGTTGGATATCTTTTACTTCTCTTTGTTGTCTGATTGCTGTTGCTAGGACTTCTAATACTATGTTGAACAAGAGTGGCGAGAGTGGGTATCCTGGTCGTGTTCCTGATCTCAATAGGAAGGCTGCAAGCTTTTTTCCCATTGAGGATGATATTTGGGGTGGGTCTTTCATAGATAGATTTGAGGTAGTTCAGGAATGTTCCCTCTATCCCTATAAATTGAAGCGTTTAATCAGGAATGGATGCTGGATTTTGTCAAATGCTTTTTCTGCATCAATTGAAAGGACCATGTGGTTCTTCTCTCTTCTCATATTAATTTGTTGTATCACATTGATTTATTTGCAAATGTTGAACCATCCTTGTAGTCCAGGGATGAATCCCACCTGCTCATGGTGGATAATCTTTTTTTTTTAATAATCATTTTTTTAAAGATTTTATTTATTTATTTGACAGAGAGAGATTACAAGTAGGCAGAGAGGCAGGCAGAGAGAGAGAGAGAGGAGGAAGCAGGCTCCCTGCAGAGCAGAGAGCCCGATGCGGGACTCGATCCCAGGACCCTGAGATCATGACCTGAGCCGAAGGCAGCGGCTTAACCCACTGAGCCACCCAGGCGCCCTTTAATAATCATTTTAATGTGCTGTTGGATCCTGTTGCCTAGGATCTTGTGGAGAATCTTAGCATCCATATTCATCAGTGATATTGGTCTAAAATTCTCCTTTCTGGTAGGGTCTTTGCCTTGTTTGGGGATCAGGGTAATGCTGACTTCATAGAAAGAGTCTGGAAGTTTTCCTTCTGCTTCAAGTTTTTGAAACAGCTTCAGGAGAATAGGTGTTATTTTTCTTTGAAGGTTTGGTAGAATTCCCCAGGGAATCCGTCAGGTCCTGGGCTCTTGTTTTTTGGGAAGTTTTTGATCACTGATTCAATCTCGTTACCAGATATCGGTCAATTCAGGTTGTCGATTTCTTCCTGGTTCAATGTTGGTAGTTTATAGTTTTCAGGTTGTCGATTTCTTCCTGGTTAAATGTTGGTAGTTTATAGTTTTCCAGGAATGCATCCATTTCATCTAGGTTGCTAAGCTTATTGGCATATAACTATTGATAATAACTTCTGATGATTGTTTCCACTTCCTTGGTGTTAGTTGTGATCTCTCCCTTTTCATTCATAATTTTATGTATTTGAGCTTTTTCTCTCTTCTTTTGGATTAGTGTGGCCAATGATTTATCAATCTTATTGTTTCTTTCAAAAAACCAGCTTCTAAACCTAACCAAAGAGGCTAAGAATCTATACTCAGAAAACTATAAAGTACTCATGAAAGAAATTGAGGAAGACACAAAGAAATGGAAAAATGTTCCATGCTCCTGGATTGGAAGAATAAATATTGTGAAAATGTCTATGCTACCTAAAGCAATCTACACATTTAATGCAATTCCTATCAAAATACCATCCATCTTTTTCAAAGAAATGGAACAAATAATTTTAAAATTTATATGGAACCAGAAAAGACCTCGATTAGCCAAAGGGATATTGACAAAGAAAGCCAAAGTTGGTGGCATCACAATTCCAGACTTCAAGCTCTATTACAGGTCTGCGTTGGTGGTACAGTGGTGAGCATAGCTGCCTTCCAAGCTCTATTACAAAGCTGTCATCATCAAGACAGCATGGTACTGGCACAAAAACAGACACATAGATCAATGGAACAGAATAGAGAGCCCAGAAATAGACCCTCAACTCTATGGTCAACTAATCTTTGACAAAGCAGGAAAGAATGTCCAATGGAAAAAAGACAGCCTCTTTAATAAATGGTTTTGGGAAAATTGGACAGCCACGTGCAGAAAAATAAAATTGGACCATTTCCTTACACCAGACACAAAAATAAACTCAAAATGGATTAAGGACCTCAATGTGAGAAAGGACTCCATCAAAATCCTTGAGGAGAACACAGGCAGCAACCTCTTCGACCTCAGCCGCAGCAACGTCTTCCTAGGAACATTGCCAAAAGCAAGGGAAGCAAAGGCAAAAATGAACTGTTGGGATTTCATCAAGATCAAAAGCTTTTGCACAGCAAAGGAAACAGTTAACAAAATCAAAAGACAACTGACAGAATGGGAGAAGATATTTGCAAACGACATATCAGATAAAGGACTAGTGTCCAAAATCTATAAAGAACTTAACAAACTCAACACCCAAACAACAAATAATCCAATCAAGAAATGGGCAGAGGACATGAACAGACGTTTCTGCCAAGAAGACATCCAGATGGCCAACAGACACATGAAAAAGTGCTCCATATCACTCGGCATCAGGGAAATACAAATCAAAACCACAATGAGATATCACCTCACACCAGTCAGAATGGCTAAAATCAACAAGTCAGGAAATGACAGATGCTGGCGAGGATGCGGAGAA
This sequence comes from Neogale vison, assembly GCF_020171115.1. Taxonomy (NCBI): domain Eukaryota; kingdom Metazoa; phylum Chordata; class Mammalia; order Carnivora; family Mustelidae; genus Neogale; species Neogale vison. The sequence goes on along the minus strand of NC_058102.1, from coordinate 112,470,500 downwards.
AGGGGAACCCTCCTACACAGTTGGTGGGAATGCAAGCTGGTGTAACCACTCTGGAAAACAGCATGGAGGTTCCTCCAAATGTTGAAAATAGAACTGCCCTATGACCTAGCAATTGCACTACTGGGTATTTACCCTAAAGATACAAACGTAGTGATCCAAAGGGGCACGTGCACCCGAATGTTTATAGCAGCAATGTCCACAATAGCCAAACTATGGAAAGAACCTAGATGTCCATCAACAGATGAATGGATCAAGAAGATGTGGTATATATACACAATGGAATACTATGCAGCCATCAAAAGAAACGAAATCTTGCCATTTGCGACAACATGGATGGAACTAGAGCGTATCATGCTTAGTGAAATAAGTCAAGCGGAGAAAGACAACTATCATATGATCTCCCTGATATGAGGAAGTGGTGATGCAACATGGGGGCTTAAGTGGGTAGGAGAAGAATCCATGAAACAAGATGGGATAGGGAGGGAGACAAACCATAAGCGACTCTTAATCTCACGAAACAAACTGTGGGTTGCTGGGGGGAGGGGGGTTGGGAGAAGGGGGTAGGGTTATGGACATTGGGGAGGGTATGTGCTTTTGGGTAAATTGGAAGGGGAGGTGAACCATGAGAGACTATGGACTCTGAAACACAATCTGAGGGGTTTGAAGTGGCGGGGGTGTGGGAGGTTGGGGGTACCAGGTGGTGGGTATTATAGAGGGCACGGCTTGCATGGAGCACTGGGTGTTGTGAAAAAATAATGAATACTGTTTTTCTGAAATAAATAAATTGGAAAAAAAACGGCTTCTAGTTTCATTGATCTCTGGTTTCTACCTCATCGATCTTAGCTCTAATCTTGATTATATCACTTCTTATGTGTGGAGTTGGTTTGATTTGTTGTTGATTCTCTAGTTCTCTAAGGTGTAGAGACAGCTGGTGTGTTCCGGATTTTTCAGTTTTTTTGAGGGATGCTTGGAGGGCTATGTATTTCCCCCTTAAGACCACCTTTGCTATATCACATAGGTGTTGGATCGAAGTGTCTTCACTCTAATTGGTTCCTTGAATTGTTTCAGTTCTTCTTTGATCTCCTGGTTGATCCAAGCATTCTTTTTTTTTTTTTCAGTTTATTTATTTTCAGAAAAACATTATTCATTATTTTTTCACCACATCCAGTGCTCCATGCAAGCCGTGCCCTCCATAATACCCACCACCTGGAACCCCAACCTCCCACCCCCCCGCCACTTCACACCCCTCATTGTTTTTCAGAGTCCATATTCTCTCATGGTTCACCTCCCTTTCCAATTTACCCAAATTCCCTAATCCTCTCTAACACCCCTTGTCCTCAATGCTATTTGTTATGCTCCACAAATAAGTGAAACCATATGATAATTGACTCTCTCTGCTTGACTTATTTCACTCAGCATACTCTTCCTTTAATCAGCTTTTGATTTTGATGAAGTCTCAGAAATTTATTTTCGCTTTCGTTTCCTTTGCCTTTGGAGATGTATGTTGAAAGAAGTTGCTGTGGCTGATATGGAAGAGATTACTTCCTATGTTCTCCTCTAGGATTCTGATGGATTCCTGTCTCACGTTGAGGTCTTTTATCCATTTTGATTTTATTTTTGTGTAAGGTGTAAGAGAATGGTCGAGTTTCATTCTTCTACATATAGCTGTCCAGTTTTCCAGCACCATTTATTGAAGAGACTGTCTTTGTTCCACTGTATATTTTTTCCTGTTTTGTCAAAGATTAATTGACCATAGAGCTGAGGGTCCATATCTGGGCTCTCTACACTGTTCCCTGCTCTATGTGTCTGTTTTTATGCCAGTACCATGCTGTCTTGGTGATCACAGCTTTGTAATAAAGCTTGAAATCAGGTAAGGTGATTCCCCCAGATTTATTTTTGTTTTTCAACATTCCCTTAGCGAATAGGGGTCTCTTCTGATTCCATACAAATTTTAGGATTATTTGCTCCAGCTCTTTGAAGAATGCCGGTGGAATTTTGATCAGAATGGCATTAAAATTATAGATTGCTCTAGGCAGTATAGACATTTTAACAATGTTTATTCTTCCGATCCAAGAGCATGGAATGGTCTCCATCTATTTGTGTCTTCTTCAATTTCTTTCATGAGTGTTTTGTAGTTCCTCAAGTACAGATCCTTTTTGGTTAGGTTTATTCCCAGGTATCTTATGGTTCTTGGTGCTATAGTAAATGGAATCTATTCTCTAATTTCCATTTCTGTATTTTCATTGTTAGTGTATAAGAAAGCCACTGATTTCTGCACATTGACTTTGTATCCTGCCACGTTGCTGAATTGCTGTATGAGTTCTAGTAGTTTGGGGTGGAGTCTTTTGGGTTTTCCATATAAAGAATCATGTCATCTGCGAAGAGAGAGAGTTTGACTTCTTCATTACCAATTTGGATACCTTTTATTTCTCTCTGTTGTCTGATTGCTGTTGCTAGGACTTCTAATACTATGTTGAACAAGAGTGGTGAAAGTGGGTATCCTTGTCTTGTTCCTGATCTCAATGGGAAGGCTGCAAGCTTTTTCCCATTGAGGATGATATTTGCTGTGGGTCTTTCAAAGATAGATTTGATGAGGTTCAGGAATGTTCCCTCTATCCCTATACTTTGAACGTTTTAATCAGGAATGGATGCTGGATTCTGTCAAATGCTTTTTCTGCATCAATTGAGAGGACCATGCGGTTTTTCTCTCTTCTCACATTAATTTGTTGTATCACATTGATTGATTTGCGAATGTTGAACCGTCCTTGTAGCCCAGGGATGAATCCCACCTGATCATGGTGGATAATCTTTTTAATGTGCTGTTGGATCCTGTTGGCTAGGATCTTGTTGAGAATCTTAGATCCAGATTCATCAGTGATATTGGTCTGAAATTCTCCTTTTTGGTACGGTCCTTGCTTGGATTGGGGATCAGGGTAATACTGGCTTCATAAAACGAGTCTGGAAGTTTTCCTTCTGCTTCAAGTTTTTGAAACAGGTTCAGGAGAATAGTGTTATTTCTTCTTTGAAGGTTTGGTAGAAATCCCCAGGGAATCCGTCAGGTCCTGGGCTCTTGTTTTTTGGGAAGTTTTTGATCACTGATTCAATCTCGTTATTAGATATTGGTCTATTCAGATTGTCGATTTCTTCCTGGTTCAATTTTGGTAGTTTATAGTTTTCCAGGAATGCATCCATTTCATCTAGGTTGCTAAGCTTATTGGCATATAACTGTTCGTAATAACTTCTTACGATTGTTTCTACTTCTTTGGTGTTAGTTGTGATCTCTCCCTTTTCATTCATTTTTTATGAATTTGGGCTTTCTCTCTTTTCTTTTGGATTAGTTTGGCCAGTGGCTTATCGAGCTTATTGATTCTTTCAAAAAACCAGCTTCTAGTTTCATTGATACGTTCTACTGTATCTCTGGATTCTCCCTCATTGATCTCAGCTCTAATCTTGATGATTTCCCTTCTTATGTGTGGAGTTGGTTTGATTTGTTGTTGATCCTCCAGTTGTTTAAGGTGAGAGACAGCTGGTGTGTTTTGGATTTTTCAATTTTTTTTGAGTGAGGCTTGGATGGCTATATATTTTCCCCTTAGTGCCGCCTTTGCTATATCCCATAGGTTTTGGACCGAAGTGTCTTCATTCTCGTTGGTTTTCATGAATTGTTTCAGTTATTCATTGATCTCCTGGTTGATCCAAGCATTCTTAAGCAAGGTGGTCTTTAGGTTCCAGGTGTTTGAGTTCCTTCGGAACTTTTCCTTGTGATTGAGCTCCAGTTTCAAAGCATTGTGATCTGAGAATATGCAGGGAATAATCTCAGCCGTTTGGTATCGGTTGAGTGCTGATTTGTGACCCAGTATATGATCTATTCTGGAGAAGGTTCTGTGTGCACTTGAGAAGAATGAGTATTCTGTTGTTTTAGGGTGGAATGTTCTGTATATATCTATGAGGTCCATCTGGTCCAATGTGTCATTCAATGCTCTTGTTTCTTTATTGATTTTCTGCTTCGATGATCTGTCTATTTCTGAAAGAGGGGAGTTAAGATCTCCTACGATTAGTGTATTCATATCAATATGACTCTTTATCTTGATTAACAGTTTTCTTGAGTAATTAGCTGCTCCCATATTGGGAGCATAGATATTTACAATTGTTAGATCATCTTGGTGGATAGTCCCTTTAAGGATTATGTAGTGTCCTTCTGTATCTCTGACTACAGTCTTTAGTTTGAAGTCTAATTTATCTGATATGAGAATCGCTACCCCAGCCTTCATTTGAGTCCCATTGACATGAAAGATGCTTCTCCACCCCTTCACTTTCAGTCTGCGTGTATATTTAGGTTCAAAATGGGTCTCTTGTAGACAGCATATGGATGGGTCCTGTCGTTTTATCCAATCTGCAACCCTGTGCCATTTTATGGGTGCATTTAGGCCATTCACATTGAGAGTGGTTATTGATAGATACGTTTTTATTGACATCGAGTTACCTTTGAAGTCTTTCTTTCTGTAGAATGTCTCTATATTTCTGCTCAATGCTATTCTTGGGATTTTTCCTCTTTTATAGAACCTCCCTTAATATTTCCTGCAGTGTCGGCTTGGTGGTTGCATAGTCTTTTAAGCCTTGCCAGTCTTGGAAACTCTTTATCTCTCCATCCATTTTGAATGTCAGTCTTGCTGGATAAAGTATTCTTGGCTGCATGTTCTTCTCATTTAGTGCCCTGAATATATCTTTCCAGCCTCTTCTGGCTTCCCAGGTCTCTTTGGACAGGTCTGACGCTATTCTGATGGGCTTCCCTCTGTAAGTAAGGAGCCTCTTTGCCCTGGAAGCTTTCAAGAGATTATACCTCCAATTATAATTCCTCAATTTGACTCTCAGGTGTCGTGATGTTTTTTTGGAGTGTATAATCTTGGGTGGAGACCGTTCAGCCTCTAGTACATCAACGCTGGTTTCATTCGCGATATTCGGAAAATTTTCATGAAGGACTTGTTCCACTATATCTTTTAGACTTCTTTCTCCTCCCCTTCAGGGATTCCAATAATTCTGACGTTGGAACGTTTCATGGCATCATTTATTTCCCTGATTCTGCTTTGTGGGATCTAAGCTGTTTGTTCCAGGCTTCTTCCTGATCCTTTCTCTCTGTTTGTCTTCCAGATCACTAATTCTATCTTCTGTCTCAGTTACCCTAGCTTTGATAGAGTTTAGATTAGATTGGAACTCATTGAGAACATTGTGGACCTCCTCCCTGGTAGCTTTAAGCTCCGCCCTAACATTGTGAACATCCTGTCTGGTCGCTTTCAGTTCGGCCCTAATCATTTCTGTTTGGTCATCCATGGCTTTCTCCAACCTAGCTATTGCCTGGATAATTGTTAGGCTGAATTATCTTTCCGACATATTGTCTATGTTGATAGCATGTCTATGTTGATGGCCATTAGCTCTGTTGCAGAAGGTCCATCCTCTGTATTTTTCTTCTGTTGGGTTTTCCTCCTCCTAGTCATTTTGGTGGGAGTAGACTGAACAGATGTAGCTGCATGTATCAACTCTGGTGCAGTCAAGGTGCACCCTGGAACACTTCTGAGCAATCAGGATTCCCCACCAAAACGAGAGACAGAAGAAAAGAATAGAAAAAAGAAAAAAAAAAGGAAAAGAAGAAAAAAAAAAAAGAAAGAGAGAGAGAGAGAGACAGGAAAGAAAGGGAAGATGAAAGAGAAGGTTCAGCTCAGATGGGCCCCAAGGTAAGATTTATGAAGTAGACAAACAAAAAGAGATAAAAAAAGACTGATACAATTATATGGCAAGAGAAAGAAATAATATATATATGCAAATAAAGAAAGAACCTCGTCAAAAAGAACCACAAATGTAAAATTTATATGCTATCAGGACAAACACAAAAAACACAGAAATACTGGTGGAAGAAGATGGGAGAGTTCTTATAAATTCTCAGTGTGTGCGAGGAAGGTTATTTTGATTCTTCCTGGATGTATCTTGATATCTTTGTTAAAGGATTCAACTTTCCTAAGATAAAGGGTATTAAAAATTGGGTTACCTATAGGGGTAGTATTGATTGGGGTAAGGGGATTACTTTGATGTTAAATCTATATGAATATTAGAGGATAAAAATCAAAAGGAATATACTAGACTAAACTAAACTAAAATTTAAAGAAAGGAATTCAAAAAATAAAAATGCAAAAGAAAAACATAGGTGTATGTATCAAATAGTTCAGGTTAGAAAGGTATTATGGAATTTTATGTACTGTACAGCTCGCTGTGATGGTAAATAGGTTAGAAAAATTACCTATGTGTAAAAAAAAAAAAATGTACTGGAATAGTGGAAACGAGTGAACAATACAAGTTTTCCTATGAAGTAGTGGTGTTTTTCTTGTAGTCCTTTTTTTTTTTTTTTCTTTCGTGGTTTGTTTTCTGGGGGAGTGACCTGCCACGTGGGTTGTCAGTCAATGATGTTTCCTCAGTTGAGTCCCCCCGCCCCCCTCAAGGGGGTAGGCTCTGGGGAAACTGGTTTTTTTCAGGCTTTTGTTCTCTGGCGGTTTTTATGCTTGTTCACTTTTTTCCCTCTCACCTTGACCGCCTTTGATGGTTTTTGTAGTATTAGAAGAAATCAAAACGCACCCTGATCTCCGTCTCAGAGAGAAGCCTCAGACTGGGTGCAGAAGCTGAATAAATTCCCCCTTGGCCACTGGCAGCGCAGGTTCCAAGTTGCAGACCCTGGAGGCGCAGGATCTTTTGCTTGTACCCAAAGCTAAGGCAGTGGCGGCTGTCTTGGAGCTCCCGACCGCCAGAGAGTTTCCAAGCCGCAGTTGCACACTGAGATTTTGCTGCCAGCCCGGGCTGGGAGTGCCCGGCTTGCGCGCACCTCTTTCAGAGACGGCTATGGGGCACTGAGAACGGGGCGCTGGTCCATAAGCCCCAGGCTGGGCTTTTGCGCGCCTCTGTCAGGGGAAGAGTTTCGCACCCGCGGCTTAGGCTTTGAAACAATGGCGGGGGTCAAAGAGCGCCGGCCGAGCCTCTGTAACTCAGCGGAGCTTGAGGGACATGCACGCGTATCTCGAGCTTTGTGGTAGGGCTAGCGCGCGTTCTGCAGACCTGCGAGGCTCCCATCCCCTCACAGGAACTGGAACCCACGCGCTCTGGGGCGCGCTGGCGGCTTAGGGACCAGAAGCTAGTTTCTCCGCCGCACTCTCTCTGCCTCAGTGCCGGGGAGGCCGTCTGGGACCAGGGACTTAAGGCCCTGTCCCTAGCTCCCCCGATTCCCACAATTTCCCCCACGATCCTTTGTTTTTTTGGAGTGCTTTCAACCAGTCTCCAAGTTAATGCTGGTCCCCAGACGCAGGGCACTCTCGCTCATATTGGGGTATTACTTTCCCACTGGTCGCCAATGGTGGCTCCCTCCCCCTTTTGTTTATCTTCAGATATCAGTCCGCAGTTCCCATTCCACTTTACCTGCCCACTGGTGTCTTCTGCCCCTGTAGAGATCCAGACGTGTATAATTCTGATCTCAGGCTGATTTCATGGGTGATTGGAGTTCTTTGGTAGGTAATCAGCTCACTTTGGGGTACCAGCTGAAAAGGCGCCTCTTCCTATTCCCCCACCATCTTGTCCCCACTCCTGATCCAAGCATTCTTAAGCATGGTGGTCTTTAACTTCCAGGTGTTTCAATTCCTTCTGAACTTTTCCTTGTGATTGAGCTCCAGTTTCAAAGAATTGTGATCTGAAAATGTGCAGGGAATAATCTCAGTCTTTTGGTATCAGTTTAGTCCTGATTTGTGACCCAGTATGTGGTCTATTCTGGAGAAGGTTCCATGTGCACTTGAGAAGAATGAGTATTCTGTTGTTTTATGGTGGAATGTTCTGTATCTATCTATGAGATCCATCTGGTCCAATGTGTCATTCAATATCTTGTTTCTTTTTTGATTTTATGCTTTGATGAATTGTCTGTTTCTGAGAAAGGCACTTTAAGATCTCCAAAGTTTAGTGTATTCATATCAATATGACTCTTTATCTTGATTAACCATTTTATTATGTAATTAGCTGCTCCCATATTGGGGGCATAGATATTTACAATTGTTAGATCATCTTGGTGGATAGTCCCTTTAAGAATGATGTAATGTCCTTCTGTATCTCTGACTACAGTCTTTAGTTTAAAATCTTTTTATCTGATTTGAAAATCGCTACCCCAGCCTTCTTTTGAGGCCCATTGGCATGAAAGATTCTTCTCCATCTCTTCACTTTCAGTCTGGGTGTATCTTTAGGTTCAAAATGGGTCTCTTGTAGACAACATATGGATGGTTCCTGTCGTTTTATCCAGTCTACAGCCCTGTGCCATTTTATGGGTGCATTTAGGCCATTCACATTGAGGGTGATTATTGATAGGTAAGTTTTTATTGACATCCTGTTACCTTTGAAGTCTTTCTTTCTGTAGATTGTCTCTATATTTCTGTTCAATGCTATTTTTGGACTTTTTCCTCCTTTAAAGGAGTCCACTTAATATTTCCTGCAGTATCGACTTGGTGGTTGCATAGTCTTTTTAGCCATGCCGGTCTTGGAAACTCTTTATCTCTCCATCCATTTTGAATGTCAGTCTTGCTGGATAAAGTATTCTTGGCTGCATGTTCTTCTTATTCAGTGCCCTGAATATATCTTGCCAGCCCTTTATGGCTTGCCAGGTCTCTGTGGACAGGTCTGACGTTATTCTGATGGGCTTTCCTCTGTACATAAGGATCTTCTTTGTCCTAGTTGCTTTCAATAGGTTCTGCCTACAATTATAACTCTTCATTCTTACTATTAGGTGTCTCGAGGAGTTTTGAGAATCTGTAATCTTGGGGGGAAACCTTTTGGCCTCTAGTACATGACGCTGGTTCCATTCACGAGATTCAGAAATTTTCATGAAGAACTTGTTCCACTATATCTTCTAGACTTCTTTCTTTCTCCTCCCCTTCAGGGAATCCAATAATCCTGATGTTGGAACATTTCCTGGCATCATTTATTTCCCTGATTCTCTTTTTGTGGCTTCTAAGCTGTTTGTCCCAGGCTTCCTCCTGATCCTTTCTCTCTATCTGTTTGTCCTCCAGATCACTAATTATATCTTCTGTCTCAGTTACTCTAGCTTTGAGAGAATTTAGATCAGGTTGTAACTCATTGAGAGCATTGTCAACATCATCCCTCGTAGCTTTCAGCTCTTCCCTAATATTGAAAACATGATCTCTGGTCGTTTTCAGTTCAGCCCTAATCAATTCCATTTGGTCACCCATGGCTTTCTCCAAACTAGCTATTGCTTGGATAATTGTTAGCCTGAATTCTCTTTCTGACATATTGTCTATGTTGATAGCCATTAGCTCTGTTGCTGAAGGTCCATCCTCTGTATTTTTCTTTGTTAGGCATTCCTTCTCCTAAATATTTTTGTGAGAGATGGCTGAACGGGTGTAGTTGGATGTATTGACTATGGTGCAATCAATGTGCACCTTGGAATGCTTCTGAGCAATCAGGGTTCCCCACCCAAATGAAAGGAAAAAGAAAAGAAAAAGAAAAAAAGAGAGAGGGAGAGAGACAGGAATGAAAGGTGAGATAAAAGAGAAGGTTCAGCCCAAATGGGCCCCAAGGTAAGATTTATGAAGTATACAAACAAACACAGACAAACAAAAAGACTGATAAAAGTATATGACAAGAGAAAAAAAAAAAAATATATATATATATATTTGCATATATATATGCAAATAAAGGAACAACCTTGTCAAAAAGAACCCTGAGTGTAAGATTTATATTCTGTCAGGACAAACACAAAAACACAGAAATACTGATGGAAGAAAAAGATGGGAGAGTGGTTGTAAATTCTCAGTGTGGATGAGGAAGGTTGTTTTGATTCTTCCTGGATGTAACTTAATATATTTGTTAAAGGACTCAACTTTCCTACGATAAAGGGGGATTAGGAATTGGTTTACCTATAGGGGTGGCATTGATTGGGGAAATGGGATTACTTTGAAGTTTAACTCTATATTAATATTAGAAAATAAAAATTAAAAAAAAAGGAATAAACTAGACTAAGCTAAACTAAAATTAAAAAAAAAAGAAATTTAAAAAATAGAAATGCAAAAGGAAAACACAGGTGTATGTATCAAAAAGTTCAGGTTAGGTTATTATGGAATTTGATGTACTGGACATCTCACTCTGATAGTAAATAGGTTAAAAAATTATGTATATAATAATAAAAAATTATTTATATTAAAAAAATGGGCCAGAATAGTGGGATATAATTAATAATAAAAAATGTCCTATGAAGTAGTGGTGGTTGTTCTCTTGTTGTCTTTTTTTTTTTTTTTCCTTTCCTGGTTCGTTTTCTGTGGGATGGGCCTGCCACGTGGGTTTTCAGTCAATGATGTTCTCTGAGTTAAGTCCTCCTGCCCCCCTCAAGGGGGTGGGCTCTGAGGAAACTGAATTTTTCAGGCTTTTGTTCTCTGGAGTTTTTTATATTTGTTCACTTTTTTTTCCCAATTTATTTATTTTCAGAAAAACAGTATTCATTATTTTTTCACCACACCCAGTGCTCCATGCAAGCCGTGCCCTCTATAATACCCACCACCTGGTACCCCAACCTCCCACACCCCCGCCACTTCAAACCCCTCAGATTGTGTTTCAGAGTCCATAGTCTCTCATGGTTCACCTCCCCTTCCAATTTACCCAAAAGCACATACCCTCCCCAATGTCCATAACCCTACCCCCCTTCTCCCAACCCCCCTCCCTCCAGCAACCCACAGTTTGTTTCGTGAGATTAAGAGTCACTTATGGTTTGTCTCCTTCCCTATCCCATCTTGTTTCATGGTATTTGTTCACTTTTGTTTTTCTCTCTCACCTTGACCGCTTTTGATGGTTTTTGTAGATTTAGAGGTAAGCAAACTGCACCCTGACCTCCTTCTCAGAGAGAAGCCTCAGTCTGGCTGCAGAGCCCAAATAAATCCCCCCTTGGCCACTGGCAGAGCAGGTTCCCAGTCGCGGCCCCTGGGGACTCAGGATTTTTTGCTTGTACCCAAAACCAAGGCAGCAGCGGCTGTCTGGGCATCTCCAGACTGTCAGAGAAGTTCCAAGCAGAGATCTCACACTGAGATTTTCCGGCTGGCCCAGGCTGGGAGTGCCTAGTCTTTCCAGTTGGACAGCGCCTGGCTGGTGCCTGTGTGCACCTCTCTCAGGGGAGGGCATGAGGCACAACTCGGACTCTGATGGTATGGCAGGGCACTCGCGTGGGGACTGCAAAAAGGCTGTGCTTCTGTCATCTGGCAAGGCTCCCGGCCCCTCATGGTAGCCGGGCGTCACTCGCTCTCAGGCACGCTCGTGGTTCAGGGACGAAGACCAGGTTTCTCTGGTGCACTCTCTCTTGCTCTGCGCCAGGGGTGGCTGTCCTGGGTCTGGGGACTTAAGCCCCTGACCCTAACACCCCGATTCCCGCAATTTCCCCCAGTGATCCTTTGCTCTTTTTGAGTGTTTTCTACCAGACTCCCGAGTTAATGCTGGTCCCCAGGCACAGGGCACTCTCATATTGGGATATTACTTTCCAACAGGTCACGTGTGGTGGCTCCCTCCCCCTTTTGCTTATCTTCCAACATCAGTCCGACTTTCCCACTCCGGTTTACCTACCCACTGGCATCTTCTGCTCTGGTAGAGATCCAGACGTGTTTAATTCTGATCTCAGGCTGATTTCGTGGGTGATCGGAGTTCTTTGGAAGGTAATCAGCTCACTTTAGGGTACAGGTTTAAAGGATGCCTCCTCCTACTTCCCCACCATCTTGTCTCCTCTCTTTGGCTCTCTGTTTTAATTCTTAACATCAGAATTACCTAAAGTTTTTCATTGGAACCATGATCAAGGCTTGAAGGAAATTCAAAATGATACAGAGTCATTTTTACCTGAAAAGAGTATAGAATTAAAATTTTCAAATTTAAAGGTAAGAAAAATAATTTCAGGTAAACAGTGAAAGGAATATGGTGTTGTTAGATCCCATGTAATTCTGAGTATGCAAATAGGTATGTCAGTATTATATGAAAGATATAGTTCCTCACCAAGACTTTTTTTGAAATTGATAAATACTGAAAAAACAATGCCCAGTCAGTTGACTATAAGATCAGGTTTCACCATTTTCTCAAGAAAATAAAAATGTTGATGGCAATTGTATATTCTGTGTAAATAAATAATAGTTATGTTTAGTTCCACTTCTTTTGAGTTGTGTCACAATGGCACAAATATAGGTCTATTTTTTAATTCATGAGTAGAATTAGACTAATATATTTCATTCTGAGGACATATAGAGTTAATATTATATTTATTGTATTTTAATAAAATTATAATGAATACTAACATCTAACTCATTATATGCCATATGCAGTTCTTTGATCAAAATAGACAGTTTTAACTGAAATTTAAAACTAAAACTAGTCAGTACGTCAGAAACTAAACAATTTGATGATTACAAGAGAAGAATAAATGTATAAAGATTTAAAATTAAATCTTAAAATTAAATTAAATTAAATTTAAAAAATTAATTTATTTTAATTTAAATTAAATTAAAATTGAAATTAAATATTTCCCTTCTTGTGTGTGGGGTTGTTGATTGTCCAGTTCTTTAAGGTGTAAAGACAGTTGGTGTATTCTGGATTTTTCATTTTTTTGAGGGAGGCTTGGATGGCTATACACTTCCCCTTAAGGACTGCCTTTGCCATATCCCATAGGTTTTAAACTGAAGTGTCTTTATTCTCTTTGGTTTCTATGAATTGTTTAAGTTCATCTTTGATTTCCTGGTTGATCCAAACATTCATGATGAGCAGGATGGTGTTTAGCTTTCAAATGTTTGAACTTTTCTTGTGGTTGAGTTCCAGTTTAAAAGCAAATTTTAAAAGTCTGAAAATATGTAGGGAATAATTTTAGTCTTTTGGTATCAGTTGAGCCCTGATTTGTGACCCAGTATGCGGTCTATTCTGGAGAAAGTCCATATGTGCTTGAGAAGAATGAGTATTCTGTTGTTTTAGGGTGGATTGTTCTATATATATCTGTGAGGTCCATCTAGTCCAATGTGTCATTCAATCTTCTTGTTTCTTTATGGATTTTTGGTTAGATGATCTGTCTATAATAAAATCTCTGATTTTGAAACCAAATTTGGACTCTTGACTCTGTAATGTCAATTTCTTTAGCAAGTTGCTCTCTGGTATCAATGCCAGGATAGGGTTGTTCATAAATGCCTCTTGATGTGTGTAATTGTGAGGCAGTATAGCTGGTATGACACCATCTGTCTTCTGCACTTTGAATCTCCTCTTCAGAATGATCTTGATCTTGGCTTATTCTAAGTCCTCACTGGGTTCTGATTTTTTTCTGGCACTGATGTCTTCGACTCTGAAACCAAATCTGGGTTCTAGACTCATCAGTGTAGACATCTAAAGCAAGTCTTTGTTTGGTAGTGTAACCTGGGTAAGGAGTTTGGTCAAATGCCTTGATGAGGATTTTCAGTTGATCTGTGAATTTGGTGTGGCTGCATCTCTGACTCATTGTTATGGTCTTGTTTGGAAAGCTCTCTTGTGCCACGCTGGAAAAGATTTCTGAAGTCTAAGGATCAGAACTGAAGCATTTCTTTTCTCAGATTTCAGACTGATTTTGCAGGTGTTCAGAATGATTTGATATCTAGCTGAATTCCAGGGACCAGATGAACCTGGTCCCCTAGTCCTTCACCATCTTAACCCCCTTCTCCTGAATGTTTGTATTAATCTTACAACATATTGTGATTTTAAAATTCCTCAAGAAATTAAAAATAGAACTTCTCTATGACCCTGCAATTGCACTCCTGGGTATTTACCCCAAAGGTACAGATGTAGCGAAAAGAAGGGCCATCTGTACCCCAATGTTTATGGCAGCAATGGCCACGGTCGCCAAACTATGGAAAGAACAAAGATGCCCTTCAGCGGATGAATGGATAAGAGAAATGTGGTCCATATACATTATGGAGTATTATGCCTCCATCAGAAAGGATGAATACCCAACTTTTGTAGCAACATGGACGGGACTGGAAGAGATTATGCTGAATGAAATAAGTCAAGCAGAGAGAGTCAATTATAATATGGCTTCACTTATTTGTGGAGCATAACAAATAGCATGGAGGACATGGGGAGTTAGAGAGGAGTAGGGAATTTGGGTAAATTGGAAGGGGAGGTGAATCATGAAAGACTATGGACTCTGAAAAACAATCTGAGGAGTTTGAAGTGGCGGAGGAGTTGGAGGCTGGGGTACCAGGTGGTGGGTATTATAGAGGGCACGGATTGCTTGGAGCACTGGGTGTGGTGAAAAAATAATGAATACTGTTATGCTGAAAATAAATAAAATAAAATAAAATACATCTGTTTTTAAAAACAGCCTAACAAAAACAAAAACCTAAATAACTATTTTTTCCAATATCTCTTTTCTTTTTTTAATTAACATATGTGTTATTTGCATCAGGGTACAGGTCTGTGATTCACCAGTCTTAAACAATTCACAATATTCACTATAGCACATACTTTCCTCAGTGTCCATCACACAACCACCCTATCTCTTCCTCCATTCCAACAAGTTTCTTTCTTGAATTTAAGAGTCTCTTATGGTTTGTCTCCCTCTCTGGTTTCATCTTGTTTCATTTTTCCCTCTCTTCTGTGATTATCCTCTGCCTTGTTTAGCAAATTCCACATATCAGTGAGATCATATGATATTGTCTTTCTCTGCTTGAGTTATTTCTCCTAGCACAATACCCACTAGTTCCATCCATGTCATTGCAAATGGCAAGATATCACTTTTTTTTCCAATTTATTTATTTTCAGAAAAACCGTATTCATTTTTTTTTTTCACCACACCCAGTGCTCCATGCAAGCCGTGCCCTCCATAATACCCACCACCTGGTACCCCAACCTCCCACCCCCCCAACACTTCAAACCCCTCAGATTGTTTTTCAGAGTCCATAGTCTCTCATGGTTCATCTTCCCTTCCAATTTACCCAAAAGCGCATATCCTCCCCAATGTCCATAACCCTACCCCCCTTCTCCCAACACCCCTCCCTCCAGCAACCCACAGTTTGTTTCGTGAGATTAAGAGTCACTTATGGTTTGTCTCCCTCCCTATCCCATCTTGTTTCATGGATTCTTCTCCTACCCACTTAAGCCCCCATGTTGCATCACCACTTCCTCATATCAGGGAGATCATATGATAGTTGTCTTTCTCCGCTTGACTTATTTCACTAAGCATGATACGCTCTAGTTCCATCCATGTTGTCGCAAATGGCAAGATTTCGTTTCTTTTGATGGCTGCATAGTATTCCATTGTGTATATATACCACATCTTCTTTATCCATTCATCTGTTGATGGACATCTAGGTTCTTTCCATAGTTTGGCTATTGTGGACATTGCTGCTATACCAAAGGGGCACGTGCACCTGAATGTTTATAGAAGATATCACTTTTTGATGGCTGCATAATACTCCATTGTATTTATATATACATGTTTACCCATTCATCTGCTGGACATCTAGTATCATTCCAAAGTTTGACAACTGTGGATATGGCTACTATAAATATTGGGGTGCATGTGCCCCTTCAGATCACTACATTAGTAACTTTAGGGAAAATACCCAGCAGTACAGTTGCTGGGTCATAGAGTAGCTCTATTTTCAACTTTTGGAGGAAACTCCATACTGTTTTCCAGAGGAGCTGTAACAGTCTGCATTCCCACCAAGAGTGTAGGAGGGATCCCTTTGCTCTGCTTTCTCACCAACACCGGTCATTACTGACTTGTTAATTTTAGCCATTCTGACTGGTGTGAACTGTTATCTCATTGAGGTTTTCATTTGCATTTCCCTTATGCCAAATGATGTTGAGCACTTTTTCATGTTTCCGGATGTCTTCTTTGCAGAAATGTCTGTTCATGCCTTCTGCCCATTTCTTAATTCGATTATTTGTTCTTTGGGTGTTGAGTTTGAGAAGTTCTTCATAGATTTCAGATACTAACTCTTTATCTGATATGTCATTTGCATTTATTTTCTCATATTCTGTCAGTGTCTTTTGGTTTTGTTGACTGTTACTTTTGCTGTCCAAAACCTTTTTATCTTGAGGAAGTCCCAAAATTTCATTTTGCCTTTCCTTCCCTTACCTTTGGCAATATGTTTAGGAACAAGTTGCTGTGGCTGAGGTCAAAGAGATTGCTGCCTGTGTTCTATCTTGAATTTTTATGGATTCCTGTCTCATATTTAGGTCTTTCATCCATTTTGAGTCTATTTTGTGTGTGGTGTAAGGAAATGGTCCAGTTTCATTCTTCTGCATGTTTGTCCAATTTGCCAATGCCATTTGTTGAATAGATTGTCTTTTTTCTACTAGGCAGTCTTCCTGCTTTGTCAAAGATTAGTTGACCATAGAGGTGAAGGTCCATTTCTGGGCTCTCTATTCTCTTCCATTGATCTATCTGTCTGTTTTTGTGCCAGTACCATACTGTCTTGATGATTAGAACTTTGTAATAGAGCTTGAAGTCTGGAATTGTGATGATGCCAGCTTTGGTTTTCTTTTTCAACATTCCTCTGGCTATTCAGGATCTTCCTGGTTCCATACAAATTTTAGGTTTATTTGTTCCAATTTCATGAAAATAATTGATTGGGGTTTGGTAGGGGTTGTATTAAATGTGTAGATTATGCTAGGTAGCATAGACATTTTCACAATATTTGTTCTTCCAATCCATGAGTATGGAACGTTTTTGCATTTCTTTGTGTCTTCCTTAATTTCTTTCATGAGTATTCCATAGTTTTCTGAGTACAGACTCTGTGGCTGTTTGGTTAGATTTTTTTCTAGGTATCTTACGGTTTTCAGTGCGATTGTAAATGGGATCAACTCCTTAATTTCTCTTTCTTCTGTCTTGTTGTTGGTACATGGAAATGCAACTGACTTCTGTGCATTGATTTTATATTCTTCAACTTTACTGAATTCCTGTATTAGTTATAACAGGGTAGAGTCTTTTGTGTTTTTCCACATAAAGTATTGTAGCATCTGCAAAGAGTGAGAGTTTGACTTCTTCTTTGCCAATTAGGATGCCTTTTGTTTCTTATTATTGTCTGATTGCTGAGACTAGGAATTCTAGTACTATGTTGATTACCAGTGTTGATAGTGGACATCCCTGCTATGTTCCTGACCTTAGGGAAAAAGCTCTCAGTTTTTTCCTTATTGAGAATGATATTCGCTGTTTCTCATAGATGGCTTTTATGATATTGAGGTATGTATCCTCTATCCTTACACTATGAAGTGTTTTGATCAAAAAAGATGCTTTTTCTGCATCCATTGAGAGAATAATACGGTTCTTGTTCTTTATTTTATTAATGTATTATATCACATTGATTGATCTGTGGATGTTGAACCAACCTAGCAGCACAGGAATAAATCCCACTTGGTCATGGAGAATAATCCTTTTAATGTACTATTGGATCATATTGGCTAGTGGTTTGGTGAGAATTTCTGCCTCCATGTTCATCAGGGATATTAGTCTGTAATTCTCCTTTTTGATGGGGTCTTTGGTTTTGGGATCAAGTAATGCTGGCCTCATGAAATCACTGGAAGTTTTACTTCCATTTCTATTTTTTGAAACAGCTTCAGGAGAATAGGCATTAATTCTTCTTTAAATGTTTGGTATAATGGACAGATTCCTTCATCTGGTCTTAGTCTCTTGTTCGTTGGCAAATTTTTTTTTATTACATCAAAACTAGGATTTGGTTCTTTGAAAGAATTAAGAATTAATAACCACCTAGCCAGACACATCCAAAAGAGAGGAGAAAGGACCCAAATAACTAAAGTCATGAATGAAAGAGGAGAGATCACAACCAACACCAAAGAAATACAAACAACTATAAGAACATATTATGAACAACTATATGCCAGCAAAGTAGATAGTCTGGAAGAAATGAATGCATTCCTAGAGACATATAAACTACCAAAACTGAACCAGCAAGTAACAGGAAACCTGAGAAGACCCATAACCAGCAAGGAAATTGAAGCAATAATAAAAAATCTCCCAATATCTCTTTTTTAAACACTTCCCTAAAAATGGGTTACATTTATTCCCTTTGGGTAGAAGTTGATCTACTTTACTTGGTATTTCAGTTTCAGAGGGAAACCCTCCCTCATCCTTGCAACTCAGGGGACAATTTACTAAATAAAGTGTCTCAAACTCCCCAAGTCTCTGCCTAAGGTAGATGAAAGAGACTTTATCATGGGTATGGCTGATATGCTGGATAAAATTCATGGGCAGTGAGTAGAAAGAACAAAACACAGTTGAGATTAGAAAATAAAATTTTTCTTTTCGCAATGTAACAAAATGAGAAATACATTGCCAGACTCTTTAATAGTTTTTCTAGGATATTACCTCTGAAAGTAGCACTAACTTATTTAGGTTGGTATGTAATAAATAGCTTCCATAATTTCCACATTAAAAGTTTATAAATAATCTAAATACTGCTTTAGTCTAACAGGTCACAGCTGGTTGACCATTATTAATAATTCCCTGACCTGGATTGACAAAATATTTTAAGCCTAGGAGTCAAGTTTGATCTATTTTTATCTGATGTTTAGAAGAAATGATTGAAACAATATTCTATGAGAGCTCTTTTTAAAAAGAACAAAAATTAATAATACCCTTAGGTCATTGTAAAAATTAAATTAATACTTGTGAAATGTTTAGAACAAGTAATGTTTAGAACAGGATCAGAAGGCACTCTGTGTTCTATCACTGTTATCAGCTAATGACATTTAGAGGACTTCATCAATATGTCTTCCAAGCAAAGACAGTCACTATAAATTTTATCCTAAAGTTTCCTGTTTTTTAAAACTATACTTAATGTCTAGAAAACTATATCCAGGTGTACCTGGGTGGCCCAGTGTGTTAAGCATCTGCCTTCAGCTTAGGTCATGATCCCAAGGTCCTGGGATGGAGCCCACATTGGGCTGCCTGCTTCTTCTCCCTCTGCAGCTCCCCCTGCTTATGCTCTCTCTTAATCTAAAAAAACAAAAACAACAAAAAAAACCTATACCCATTTGTTTTATTTAATAAGAATCTAATTTGGGGTGCTTGGGTGGCTCAAATGATTAAGCATCCAGCTCTTGGTTTTGGTTCAAGTCATGAACTCATGGTGGTGGTGGGATTGAGCCCCACATCCAGCTCAGAGCTCAGCATGGAGTCTGATTCAGATTGTCTCTCTCTCCCCTTCCCATTCATCCTCTTTTTCTCTCTCAAATAAATATATAAAATCTCTTTTTTTAAAGAATCTAATTTAACTAGTTTAATTAGTGACTTCCATAACTATATCTCCAGATTAAAATGAATATGTACTTCTAACATTGTAGATATATCCACTTGGGTGTTTTATAAGATCCTAAAGTCATCAAGCCCTAAATTGAACTCATATGAATTTCTTTCAATTTCTCTCTCCACCTTTTTAAAGCTGTTCTTTTTATGTCAGAAAATGATGTTGTCATCCACCCAGGTTTCCAGAATAAAAAAGTTTGAGTTATTTAGTTCTACCCCTACCAACACCCAGAAAAGTCATTCAAATATTTACTGCATATTTGTGGCCTATCTTTTCTACCTCTACTTCTTTTATAGCTTGAATCAAAGTCTTCATGATTTTCTCACTAGAGACATAAACTGTCTGAAAATATATTTTATTTGATACTAATCTACCCCATAGTTGACCAGATCTTTAATTGACTCTAGCATTTGAAATCTCCCTTCATAACTCATTAGTTTGAAGAACTTGGGAAAATTATTTTATGTTCCTCTGCTTTAATTTCATCACTAAAATGGGCAAAAATAGTAATTAGCTTTCAGGGTGTTTGGAGAACCAAATGAGTTGTTGTTAGAAGGCATCAAAAACTTAGTGACTGCTACATAGAAAGTGTTATTATTATTGCTTATCCAAAAGGAAACATTTAAAATTTGACGGAGTTTCATGTAATTCAAAAAATAGATAAGTAAGTCGCAGGAAGGATAAATGTCAGTTGAGTGTCTGTCAATAGGGACATATGGACTTTCTGTTCCAAATTTAAAATCCACCCTGATTAACCACTTTAAATAAAATATCTCCTTTGGATTGAGCAGCCACACCTGAGAAGGAGAATTACCAATGAGAGCCAAGTTCACTGAGAGCTCATTTTGTCATTACCAGATAATAGTAGTACTGGTAAACTAGGTAGTAATCCCAAAGTTTACAGCTAACTTCAAATATATGAGTAAGGAGGGGCACCTGGGTGGCTCAGCGGGTTAAAGCCTCTGCCTTCGGCTCAGGTCATGATCCCAGGGGTCCTGAGATCGAGCCCCGCATCAGGCTCTCTGCTCGGCAGGGAGCCTGCCTCCCCTCCTCTCTCTGCCTGCCTCTCTGCCTACTTGTGGTCTCTGTCTGTCAAATAAATAAATAAAATCTTAAAAAATATATGAGTAAGGAAAATTAGGTGCTATTTATTGAAATGTTATAAAAAAGTCATTTTTAAATAATGCTTGGTAGAACCTGGCCAATGTGAAGGTTAAATTGATTCAAAGCCAGTGTGATATTTAAAGTTATAAAGAAGTGCACCCCCCAAATACCCATAATTACTGAAAATTAGATCTCCTAATATAAAGATATCATTAGAGCCACAACATGTAAAGAACTTGGAAATTGGTCAATCTCATCCTAACACCCCCCCCACACACACATATCACACAAAGCTGAGCAAACAGAACTGATGGTTTTTCTACTACCCATTGTGAATTGAGGTCACAATGAAAACCACCAACCCCAAATCTGGAAAGACAGGTGAATTCATAGTTACAACCAACACATACTTACCTAAAGAATAAGTCCTTGGTGGAGCACCTGGGTGGCTCAGTGGGTTAAAGCCTCTGCCTTCAGCTCAGGACATGATCTCAGGGTCCTGTGATCAAGCCCCACATTGGGCTCCCTGCTCAGCAGGGAGCCTGCTTCTTCCTCTTTCTCTCTGCCTGCTTCTCTGTCTGTCAAATAAATAAATAAAATCTTAAAAAAAAAAAGAGTAAGTTCCTGGTGCCAGAAAGTGATAGGAAAAATTAAATGGTAACTTTTATGAATTAATGGAAGTTGAGAGCTTGAAGGAAGACTGCTGAGAGACAGATTCTAAGGGATTCTCCAACCTTCAAAGTTTTTATCTCCACAAACTTCACCAGACTGTCATGAGGAAGAGCCAACTAAAATGCTATTATGGCTCTTATCAGAGGGGAAAAAGGAATCCTCTTGAAAATTCCCAGAACTTTCTCCTGGGAATAATTTTAATTGTTCCATCAGACTTAGGGGAAAGGCATTGCCCTGGCTCCAGGCCCTCTTAAGCTTCTTAGCCTACCTAGCGGTTAGAAGGGAGAATTAAGAGACACTTTTGGAGATCACAGCCCTAAATGCCACCAGGATATTGAATTTTAATTAGAATATTATAGAGTGTTTGCAACATATTGACAGGCATATACTGTAAGAACAGTGGATTACAGATGACAGCACTGCAAAATTTATCTCTATCTCACGATGAATTCTTAGTGAAACTCAATGACAACAGAGGAGACAAAAACAAAACAAAACAAAACAAAAATGAACAAACAAATAAAACAGAAACAGTAAAGAAATTTGAAGTCTTTGGCACTTAAAGCTATACCAAACATTAAAAACTAGCAAACAACTCCTAACCAGCTGAACATAAAAGTTAACACAAGATACCCATTAAAAACTGGCAAACAACTCCTAAACAGATGAACATAAAACTTAACATAAAATACCTGTTTTTGTTCATTTACCCAAAAAATCATTTCTAGATATCCATAAGAAAAGAAATTTCAAGGTATACTTAAAGGAAAGGAAAAGTAGTCTTAAGAGATAAAGCAAGTATCAGAAGCATACTCAGATATGACACAAATTTTGAAATTAACAGAGAATTAAAATAACTATGATAAACATGTTAGGGGAAAAGGTAGATGACAAGCAATAACATATGGGTAATGTAAGGAAAGACATTGAAATATTAGGCAAGAATTTTATTTAAGATTTTATTTATTTATTTACTTGCGAGAGAAGGAGAGTGCACGAGAGAGAGCACAAGTGGAGGGGAGAGGCAAAGAGAGAGGGAGAAGCAGACAACCTGCTGAGCAGGGAGTCCCAATTCAGGACTCAATCCCAGAACCCTGGAATCATTACCCCAACAGAAGGCAGACACTGAACTGACTGAACCACTGAGGTGTTCTGGAAAAAAAAATTTTAAGTGATACAGATCACTGTATATATAAATCATATTTTTATCCATTCATCTATCAGTAGGCATTTAGGTTCCCTCCATATCCTGGCTATTGTCAATAATGCTGCAAGAAACATAATGGTGCATATATCTTATTATATTACATTTTCTTTGAGTAAATACTCAGTAGTGGAATTACTGGTTCCTATGGTACTTTACTTCTATTTTTAATTATTTAATTTAATTTAATTTAATATTTTAATTCTAATATAGTCACATACAGTGTTATATTAGTATCAAGAGTACAATATAGTGATTTAATAATTCCATACATCACCTGGTGCTCATCACAACAAGAGCACTCCTTAATACCCATCACCTATTCCATCCATCCCCCATCACCTCCCCCCTGGTAACCATCTGCCTGTTCTCTTTAGATAAGTGTCTGCTTCTTGATTTGTATCTCTCACTTTTTCTCTTTTGTTCATTTTTTTTCTTAAGTTCCACATATGAGTGAAATCATTCAGTATTTGTCTTTCTCTGGCTGACATATTTCACTTAGCGTTATACTCCCTAGCTCCATCCATGTTGTTGAAAATGGCAAGTTTTCATTCTTCATGGTTGAGTAATGTTTCATTATACATAATGGAATATATTACATAATATATATTTTATAATATATGATAATATAATGTATAATATATTATATATACAATGGAATTCCAATGTAATATGGAATATATAGATATATAATCCATATTTTCCATAATTAAGCTATTGTAAATAATGTTATAATAAACATAGGGGTGAATGTATCCCTTTAAAAGAGTATTCTTGTATTTTGGGGGAAATACCCAGTAGTATGATTAGTGGATCATTGGGTAGTTTTGAGGGACTCTCATACTGTTTTCTACAGTGGATACACCAGTTTGGATTCCTACCAATTGTTTACAAAGGTGTCCCTTTTCTCCACATCCTAATCAATACTTGTTTCTTGTATTGTTGATTTTAGACATTCTGACAGGTGTGAGGCATTGTAGTCTTGATTTGCATTTCCCTGATGATGAGTGATGTTAAGCATCTTTTCATGTGTCTACTAGCCATCTGTATGTCTTTGGAAAAAAATGTCTATTCATATTTTCTGTCCATTTTTAAATTGGATGATTTAGTTTTTTGGTGTTGAATTGTAGAAGTTCCTTATATGTTTTGGATGCTAACCATTAATTGAACATGTCATTTGAAAATAATTTCTCCCATTCAGTATGTTGCCTTTTAGTTTTGTTTTTCTCTTACTGCTTATACAAACTCAATGTGCAGAAACTTTCAATTTTGATATAGTCCTAACAGTTCACCTTTGCTTTGCTTTTCTTTGCCTTAGGGGGCCTATCTAGAAAAAAATTACTATGGCCAATGTCAGAGAAGTTAATGCTTGTGCATATTTTAGGATTTTTATAGTTTCAGGTCTCACATATAGATTTTTAAGCCATTTTGAATTTAACGTTGTGCATGCTATAGGGAGGCTATACTTACATGCATGTGGCTATCCAGTTTTCCCAACCCCATTTGTTGAAGACACTGTCTTTTTTTCACTGGATGTTCTTTCCTGCTTTGTTGAAAATTGACCATATAATTATGGGTTTATTTCTGGGTTTTCTTCTCTGTTCCATTGAATTCTGTGTTTATTTTTGTGCCACTTCCATACTGTTTAGATTGCTACATATTTTAATATAATTTGAACTCTGGAATACCCTCAGCTTTGTTTTTCTTTTTTTTTTTTAATTTTTTTTCCAATTTATTTATTTTCGGAAAACAGTATTCATTATTTTTTCACCACACCCAGTGCTCCATACAAGCTGTGCCCTCTATAATACCCACCACCTGGTACCACAACCTCTGACCCCCCCGCCACTTCAAACCCCTCAGACTGTTTTTCAGAGTCCATAGTCTCTCATGGTTCACTTCCCCTTCCAATTTACCCAAATCCCCTTCACCTCTCTAACGCCCCTTGTCCTCCATGCTATTTGTTATGCTCCACAAATAAGTGAAACCATATGAAAATAGACTCTCTCTGCATGACTGATTTCACTCAGCATAATCTATTCCAGTCCCATCCATGTTGCTACAAAAGTTGGGTATCCATCCTTTCTGATGGAGGCATAACACTCCATAGTGTATATGGACCACATCTTCCTTATCCATTCATCCGTTGAAGGGCATCTTGGTTCTTTCCATAGTTTGTCGACTGTGGCCATTGCTGCTATAAACATTGGGGTACAGATGGCCCTTCTTTTCACGACATCTGTATCTTTGGGGTAAATACCCAGGAGTGCAATTGCAGGGTCGTAGGGAAGCTCTATTTTTAATTTCTTGAGGAATCTCCACACTGTTCTCCAAAGAGGCTGCACCAACTTGCATTCCCACCAACAGTGGAAGAGGGTTCCCCTTTCTCCACATCCTCTCCAACACATGTTGTTTCCTGTTTTGTTAATTTTGGCCATTCTAACTGGTGTAAGGTGATATCTCAATGTGGTTTTAATTTGAATCTCCCTGAGGGCTAATGATGATGAGCATTTTTTCATGTGTCTGATAGCCATTTGTATTTCTTGATTGGAGAAGTGTCTGTTCATATCTTCTGCCCATTTTTTGATGTGTTTGTCTGTTTCGTGTGGGTTGAGTTTGAGGAGTTCATTATAGTTCCTAGATATCAACCTTTTGTCTGTACTGTCATTTGCAAATATCTTCTCCCATTCCGTGGGTTGCCTCTTTGTTCTTTTGACTGTTTCCTTTGCTGTGCAGAAGCTTTGGATTTTGATGAAGTCCCAAAAGTTTATTTTCGCTTTTGTTTCCTTTGTCTTTGGAGACGTATCTTGAAAGAAGTTGCTGTGGCTGATATCAAAGAGATTACTGCCTATGTTCTCCTCTAGGATTCTGATGGATTCCTGTCTCATGTTGAGATCTTTTATCCCTTTTGAGTTGATCTTTGTGTACGGTGTAAGAGAATGGTCGAGTTTCATTCTTCTACATATAGCTGTCCAGTTTTCCCACCACCATTTATTGAAGAGACTGTCTTTTTTCCACTGTGTATTTTTTCCCTGTTTTGTCGAAGAATAATTGACCATAGAGTTGAAAATACAGAAAAGGAAATTAGAGAATCAATTCCATTTACTATAGCACCAAGAACCATAAGATACCTGGGAATAAACCTAACCAAAGAGGTAAAGGATCTGTACTTGAGGAACTACAGAACACTCATGAAAGAAATTGAAGAAGACACAAATAGATGGAAGACCATTCCATGCTCTTGGATCAGAAGAATAAACATTGTTAAAATGTCTATACTGCCTAGAGCAATCTATACTTTTAATGCCATTCCAATCAAAATTCCACCGGCATTCTTCAAAGAGCTGGAGCAAATAATCCTAAAATTTGTATATACTCAGAACTGATGTTGCCACTTCCCCAAAGGATTTGGACCATTGTCTTCATTTTCCTTTCTTTCCATGTACTTTTTGATTTCTACTTAATTTTCTAGTTGATCAATTCATTGTTTAGTAGTATGTTATTTAACCTTCATGTATTTCTAGCATTTCCAGAATTTTTCTTATGGTTTACTTCTAGTTTCATAGCATTATATTCTGAAAAGTTGCATGGTATAACTTCAATATTTTTTTAAATTTTTTGAAACTGGTTTTGTGACCAAATATGTGATCTACTCCATGTGCATTTGAAAGAATGTGTGTTTTGCTATTTTAGGATGGAATATTCTGAATATATAATTTAAGTCCAGGTAGTCTTTCAAAACTACTCATTATTTATTGATTTTTCTGTTTAGATGATCTGTCCATCAATGTATGTGAGGTATTAAAGTCCCCTGATATTATTGCATTATTATGAATTAATTTATGTTTGCTATTAATTGTTTTATGTATTTGGGTGTTCCCATGTTGGGTGCATAAATATCATTATTAGATCTGCTTGTTGGATGATCCTTCTTATGATATTAGTGCCCTCTTTGTTTCCTTTTACAGATTTTGTTTTTTGTTTTTTTTGACATTTTTTTCCACTTTATTTATTTTCAGAAAAACAGTATTCATTATTTTTTCACCACACCCAGTGCTCCATGCAAGCTGTGCCCTCTATAATACCCACCACCTGGTACCCCAACCTCCCACCCCCCCGCCACTTCAAACCCCTCAGACTGTTTTTCAGAGTCCATAGTCTCTCATGGTTCATCTCCCCTTCCAATTTACCCAAAAGCACATACCCTCCCCAATGTCCATAAACTTTCCCCCTTCTCCCAACCCCCCTCCCCCCAGAAACCCACAGTTTGTTTCATGAGATTAAGAGTCACTTATGGTTTGTCTCCCTCCCTATCCCATCTTGTTTCATGGATTCTTCTCCTACCCACTTAAGCCCCCATGTTGCATCACCACTCCCTCATATCAGGGAGATCATATGATAGTTGTCTTTCTCCGCTTGACTTATTTCGCTAAGCATGATATGCTCTAGTTCCATCCATGTTGTCCCAAATGGCAAGATTTTGTTTCTTTTGATGGCTGCATAGTATTCCATTGTGTATATATACCACATCTTCTTGATCCATTCATCTGTTGATGGACATCTAGGTTCTTTCCATAGTTTGGCTATTGTGGACATTGCTGCTATAAACATTCGGGTGCACGTGCCCCTTTGGATCACTACGTTTGTATCTTTCGGGTAAATTCCCAGTAGTGCAATTGCTGGGTCATAGGGCAGTCCTATTTTCAACATTTGAGGAATCTCCATGCTGTTTTCCAGAGTGGTTGCACCAGCTTGCATTCCCACCAACAGTGTAGGAGGGTTCCCCTTTCTCCGCATCCTCGCCAGCATCTGTCATTTCCTGACTTGTTGATTTTAGCCGTTCTGACTGGTGTGAGGTGATATCTCATTGTGGTTTTGATTTGTATTTCCCTGATGCCGAGTGATATGGAGTACTTTTTCATGTGTCTGTTGGCCATCTGGATGTCTTCTTGGCAGAAACGTCTGTTCATGTCCTCTGCCCATTTCTTGATTGGATTATTTGTTCTTTGGGTGTTGAGTTTGTTAAGTTCTTTATAGATTTTGGACACTAGTCCTTTATCTGATATGTCGTTTGCAAATATCTTCTCCCATTCTGTCAGTTGTCTTTTGATTTTGTTAACTGTTTCCTTTGCTGTGCAAAAGCTTTTGATTTTGATGAAATCCCAACAGTTCATTTTTGCCTTTGCTTCCCTTGCCTTTGGCGATGTTCCTAGGAAGATGTTGCTGCGGCTGAGGTCGAAGAGGTTGCTGCCTGTGTTCTCCTCAAGGATTTTGATGGATTCCTTTCTCACATTGAGGTCCTTAATCCATTTTGAATCTATTTTTGTGTGTGGTGTAAGGAAATGGTCCAATTTCATTTTTCTGCACGTGGCTGTCCAATTTTCCCAACACCATTTATTGAAGAGGCTGTCTTTTTTCCATTGGACATTCTTTCCTGCTTTGTCGAAGATTAGTTGACCATAGAGTTGAGGGTCTATTTCTGGGCTCTCTATTCTGTTCCATTGGTCTATGTGTCTGTTTTTGTGCCAGTACCATGCTGTCTTGATGATGACAGCTTTGTAATAGAGCTTGAAGTCCGGAATTGTGATGCCACCAACTTTGGCTTTGTTTTTCAATATCCCTTTGGATATTCGAGGTCTTTTCTGGTTCCATATAAATTTTAAAATTATTTGTTCCATTTCTTTGAAAAAGATGGATGGTACTTTGATAGGAATTGCATTAAATGTGTAGATTGCTTTAGGTAGCATAGACATTTTCACAATATTTATTCTTCCAATCCAGGAGCATGGAACATTTTTCCATTTCTTTGTGTCTTCCTCAATTTCTTTCATGAGTACTTTATAGTTTTCTGAGTATAGATTCGTAGCCTCTTTGGTTAGGTTTATTCCTAGGTATCTTATGGTTTGGGGTGCAATTGTAAATGGGATTGACTCCTTAATTTCTCTTTCTTCTGTCTTGTTGTTGGTGTAGAGAAGTGCAACTGATTTCTGTGCATTGATCTTATATCCTGACACTTTACTGAATTCCTGTATAAGTTCTAGCAGTTTTGGAGTGGAGTCTTTTGGGTTTTCCACATAGAGTATCATATCATCTGCGAAGAGTGATAATTTGACTTCTTCTTTGCCAATTTGGATGCCTTTAATTTCCTTTTGTTGTCTGATTGCTGAGGCTAGGACTTCTAGTACTATGTTGAATAGCAGTGGTGATAATAGACATCCCTGCCGTGTTCCTGACCTTAGTGGAAAAGCTTTCAGTTTTTCTCCATTGAGAATGATATTTGCAGTGGGTTTTTCATAGATGGCTTTGATGATATTGAGGTATGTGCCCTCTATCCCTACACTTTGAAGGGTTTTGATCAGGAAGGGATGCTGTACTTTGTCAAATGCTTTTTCAGCATCTATTGAGAGTATCATATGGTTCTTGTTCTTTCTTTTATTGATGTGTTGTATCACATTGACTGATTTGCGGATGTTGAACCAACCTTGCAGCCCTGGAATAAATCCCACTTGGTCGTGGTGAATAATCCTTTCAATGTACTGTTGAATCCTATTGGCTAGTATTTTGGTGAGAATTTTTGCATCTGTGTTCATCAAGGATATTGGTCTATAGCTCTCTTTTTTGATGGGATCCTTGTCTGGTTTTGGGATCAAGGTGATGCTGGCCTCATAAAATGAGTTTGGGAGTTTTCCTTCCATTTCTATTTTTTTGGAACAGTTTCAGGAGAATAGGAATTAGTTCCTCTTTAAATGTTTGGTAGAATTCCCCCGGGAAGCCATCTGGCCCTGGGTTTTTGTTTGTTTGGAGATTTTTAATGACTGTTTCAATCTCCTTACTGGTTATGGGTCTGTTCAGGCTTTCTATTTCTTCCTGGTTCAATTTTGGTAGTTTATATGTTTCTAGGAATGCATCCATTTCTTCCAGATTGTCAAATTTGTTGGCGTAGAGTTGCTCATAGTATGTTCTTATAATAGTTTGTATTTCTTTGGTGTTAGTTGTGATCTCTCCTCTTTCATTCATGATTTTATTTATTTGGGTCCTTTCTCTTTTCTTTTTGATAAGTCTGGCCAAGGGTTTATCAATTTTATTAATTCTTTCAAAGAACCAGCTCCTAGTTTGGTTGATTTGTTCTATTGTTTTTTTGGTTTCTATTTCATTGATTTCTGCTCTGATCTTTATGATTTCTCTTCTCCTGCTGGGCTTAGGGTTTCTTTCTTGTTCTTTCTCCAGCTCCTTTAGGTGTAGGGTTAGGTTGTGGACCTGAGACCTTTCTTGTTTCTTGAGAAAAGCTTGTACCTCTATATATTTTCCTCTCAGGACTGCCTTTGTTGTGTCCCACAGATTTTGAACCGTTGTATTTTCATTATCATTTGTTTCCATGATTTTTTTCAATTCTTCTTTAATTTCCCGGTTGACCCATTCATTCTTTAGAAGGAGGCTGTTTAGTCTCCATGTATTTGTGTTCTTTCCAAACTTCCTCTTATGGTTGAGTTCTAGCTTCAGAGCATTGTGGTCTGAAAATATGCAGGGAAGGATCCCAATCTTTTGATACCGGTTGAGTCCTGATTTAGGACCGAGGATGTGATCTATTCTGGAGAATGTTCCATGTGCACTAGAGAAGAATGTGTATTCTGTTGCTTTGGGATCAAATGTTCTGAATATATCTGTGATGTCCATCTCATCCAGTGTATCATTTAAGGCCTTTATTTCCCTGTTGATCTTTTGCTTGGATGATCTGTCCATTTCAGTGAGGGGAGTGTTAAAGTCCCCTACTATTATTGTATTATTGTTGATGTGTTTCTGTGATTTTGTTATTAATTGGTTTATATAGTTTGCTGAGCCCACGTTGGGGGCATAGATATTTAAAATTGTTAGATCTTCTTGTTGGACAGACCCTTTGAGTATGATATAGTGTTCTTCCTCATCTCTTATTATAGTCTTTGGCTTAAAATCTAATTGATCTGATATAAGGATTGCCACTCATGCTTTTTTCTGATGTCCATTAGCATGGTAAATTCTTTTCCACCCCCTCACTTTAAGTCTGGAGGTATCTTCGGGTTTAAAATGAGTTTCTTGGAGGCAACATATAGATGGGTTTTGTTTTTTTATCCATTCTGATACCCTGTGTCTTTTGATTGGAGCATTTAGCCCATTAATATTCAGGGTAACTATTGAGAGATATGATTTTAGTGTCATTGTATTGCCTGTAAGGTGACTGTTACTGTATATTGTCTCTGTTCCTTTCTGATCTACCACTTGTAGGCTCTCTCTTTGCTTAGAGGACCCCTTTCAGTATTTTCTGTAGAGCTGGTTTGGTGTTTGCAAATTCTTTCAGTTTTTGTTTTTCCTGGAAGCTTTTAATCTCTCCTTCTATTTTCAATGATAGCCTAGCTGGATATAGTATTCTTGGCTGCATGTTTTTCTCCTTTAGTGCTCTGAAAATGTCATGCCAGCTCTTTCTGGCCTGCCAGGTCTCTGTGGATAAGTCAGCTGCCAATCTAATACTTTTACCATTGTATGTTACAGACTTCTTTTCCCGGGCTGCTTTCAGGATTTGCTCTTTGTCACTAAGGCTTGTAAATTTTACTATTAGGCGACGGGGTGTGGGCCTATTCTTATTGATTTTGAGGGGCGTTCTCTGAACCTCCTGAATTTTGATACTCATTCCCTTTGTCATATTGGGGAAATTCTCCCCAATAATTCTCTCCAGTATACCTTCTGCTCCCCTCTCTCTTTCTTCTTCTTCTGGAATCCCAATTATTCTAATGTTGTTTCATCTTATGGTGTCACTTATCTCTCGAATTCTCCCCTCATGGTCCAGTAGCTGTTTGTCCCTCTTTTGCTCAGCTTCTTTATTCTCTGTCATTTGGTCTTCTAGATCGCTAATCCTTTCTTCTGCCTCATTTATCCTAGCAGTGAGAGCCTCCATTTTTGATTGAACTTCATTAATAGCTTTTTTGATTTCAACTTGGTTAGATTTTAGTTCTTTTATTTCTCCAGAAAGGGCTTTTATATCTCTGGAGAGGGTTTCTCTAATATCTTCCATGCCTTTTTCAAGCCCAGCTATAACCTTGAGAATTGTCATTTTGAACTCTAGATCTGACATATTACCAATGTCTGTATTGATTAGGTCCCTAGCCTTCGGTACTGCCTCTTGTTCTTTTTTTTGTTGTGAATTTTACGCCTTGTCATTTTGTCCAGCTAAGAGTATATGAAGGAGCAAGTAAAATACTAAAAGGGTGGCAACAATCCCAGGAAAATATGCTTTAACCAAATCAGAAGAGATCCCAAATCGTGAGGGGGGATTTCTCCCCCCTCACGATTGGGTGAGGGATCTCCTCTGATTGGGATCTCCTTTGATTGGGATCTCCCAATCTCTTCTGATTGGGATCTCCCAATCTCTTCTGATTGGGATCTCTTCTGATTTGGGGATAAAAAGAGGTTCAAAAAGAAAGAAAGAAAAAAAAGAAAAAAAGAATTAAATAAAAGAGATTGAATTAAAAATTCAATCAAGAATTTAAAAAAGAATTAAGAAAAAAAGATTGAAGAGATTAGGATCTCTTCTGATTTGGGGATAAAAAAAGTTTCAAAAAGAAAGAAAGAAAAAAAAGAAAAAAAAAGAATTAAAAAAAAAAGAAAATGAATAAACAAAAGTATAAAAAAGAAAAATATATATATTAGATAATCTAGTTAAAAAACGTTAAAAGAGAAAAGGGTAAAAGTTATAAAAAATTTTAGCAGAAGAAGAGAAAAAAAATGAAAAAGAAAAAAATTAAATTAACTGCAAGACTGAAAAATCACAGGCAGAAAGCCATGAGTTCCGTGGTTTGTTTTCTCCTCCTCTGGAATTCTGCTGCTCTCTCCTTGGTATTGAAACTGCACTCCTTGGTAGGTGAACTTGGTCTTGCCTGGATTTCTTGTTGATCTTCTGGGGGAGGGGCCTGGTGTAGTGATTCTCAAGTGTCTTTGCCCCAGGCGGAATTACACCGCCCTTACCAGGGGCCGGGCTGAGTGATCTGCTCGGCTTTGCTTTCAGGAGCTTTTGTTCCCTGAGCGCTTTCCGTAGAGTTCCGGAGGACGGGAATACAAATGGCGGCCTCCTGGTCTCCGGCCCAGAGGAGCCGAGAGCCCGGGCCCCGCTCCCCTGTGCGCCCTCAGCGAACAGCTCCCAGTAACTCGCGTCTGCCCAACCTCCGGCCGCGCTCCGAGCTCACCCAGCCTGCGACCGGTTCAAGGCAACTCCAAGCTGCGAGCTTACTGTCGGCTCTGTCTCTGCAGCCGGCTTTCCCGTTCCAATATCCGCAAGCTCTGCGACACTCGGACACCCCCGATCCTTCTGTGACCCCGCAGGACCTGAGGTCACGCCGACCCCGTGTGGGCTTCGCCCCGATTTAGCCTCCGGAGCGATGTCCCTCAGCGGAACAGACTTTTAAAAGTCCTGATTTTGTGCTCCGTTGCTCCGCCGCTTGCCAGTAGCCGGCCCCTCCCCCCGGGGTCTATCTTCCCGTCGCTTTGGATTCACTTCTCCGCCAGTCCTACCTTTCAGAAAGTGGTTGTTTTTCTGTTTCTAGAATTGCTGTTCTTCTTCTCTTCGATCTGCCGATGGATTTGCAGGTGTTTGCAATCTTTAGATAAGCTCTCTAGCTGATCTCCTGCTAGCTGAGGTAGTCTCAGCCTGCTACTTCTCCGCCATCTTGACTCCTCCTCCCAGACTTTGTTTTAAAGTCTATTCTGTCTGATATAAGTATTGATACTCTTGCTTTATTTTGAATTCATTTGCATTATAGATTTTTCTCTAGCTCCTCACTTTCAATCTGCTGGTGACTCTAAGTCTGAAATGAATATCTTTTAGGCAGCATATAGACAGTTCTTGTTTTTTAATTAGTTCTGTCACCCTATGTCTTTGGATTAAAGCACTTAGTCCATTACCATTCAAAGTAATGATAGATACATATTTATTGCCATTTAGTTACTCCTTTAGTGGTTGGTCTTTTTGTTTTGTTTTGTTTTTCTCTGATCCTTTCTAATCTTTCTCTGTTTCATGGTTTGCTTGTTTTCTTTAATGATATACTTGGTTTTCTACTCTTTTGCTTATCTATTATTGATTTTTGATTTTTGTTACCACTCAGCTTATATATACCATATTCTGCATAAAGCAGTATATATTAAGCTGATGATCACTTAACTTGAAGTCGTTCTTTACTCCTCTCCCCTCTACATTTCAGGCATTTGAGATCATATTTTACATCATTTTATTTTGTACTACTCTTGACTGTATTCTACATATATATGTACATGCATATGTATATATATACATGTGTATATATATTTTTGTTTGTTTGTTTTGCTTTTGTGCTTCCTATTTTTCTTGCTCTTCCTTATGGTTTTTGTTTCCAATGCAGAGTTTTCCTGCATATTTTCTTGTAAGGCCAATTTAGCAATCATAAATCCTTTTAACTTTTGTTTGTCTGAGAAATTTACCTCTCCTTCTATTCTAAATGATAACCTTGCTGAATAAAGTATTCCTGGCTACAGATTTTTCTCTTTCCAAACTTTGAATACATCATGTCACTTTCTTCTGGCCTGCAAAGTTTCTGCTGAGATCTCCACTGAAAGCCTTATGGGGTTATCTTTGTACATAATTGTCTTCTTTTCTCTTACAACTTTTAAAATTCTTTTTTGTTTTAATCATGATTTTGGGGGGGCATTTTAATTGCTGTGTCTTGGTGTGGATCCCTTAGGTTGAGTTTTCTGGGATACCTCTGTTCATCCTAAATCTAGATCTCTATTTTCCTCCCCAAATTCAGGGAGTTTTTAGTTATTTCTTCAAATACAGTTTCAGCCTCCCTTCTTCCTCTACTCCTTCTAGATCCCTATAATGTGAATGTTATGCTTTGATGAAGTCATTAAGTTCTCTAAGTCTATTCTTATTATGCAGATTTTTGTTCTTGTTTTGGTTTCTTTTGTTTGTTTGCTTGTTTGTTTTGTTTTGCCTCTCAACTTTCATTTTGATTGCTTTCCATTACTCTGTCCTCCAGGTCACTGGTACCTTCCTCTGCTTCCTGAAGTCTACTATGTATTCCATATATTGTATTTTCAATTTCATTTATTGAGTTCTTTATCTCTGATATGGTATTTTTTATGTCTTGGTCAAGGGTTTCACTGCTGTCTTACATCCTTTTCTGAAGTCCAGTGAGTAACTTTATGATAATTACTTTGAATTTTCCATCATGCATAGTACTTATTTCTATTTCACTTAGATCTCCTGTAGTGAATTTGTCCTATTCTTTGTCTCTTAATTTTTTCCACCTTTCTGTGTCTGTTCCTGTGCATTAAGAAAAGTTGGCTCTGTTTTTGTGCTTGAAAGTAGTGGCTTTATAAAGAAAATGCCCTTTAGTGCCCTGCAAGGTAGTGACTCCTTTTCACCAGAACCTTTACATTTCAATGGAGTCTCCTATGTGTGTTGGTTGCATGATGTTATTGTGTTGTAGTCACTTTTTATTTCAGTCCAGATGTCTGCACTAACTTTTAGCTATTATGGGCTGTGCTTGCTCTTTGTGATGTTAGTGAGACCCAGGCAGGCTGACTCTAAAGAGGCATGGCCACTGGAAGGCTCATGAGTGAGGTGGCAGTGTTGGCAAAATTTGCAGTGAGCCTCTAGCCCTAGGCTAGATCCCCCACAGAGTGGTGGCTGCAAGGTGTGGCAAAAGATGACAGTGGCAGCTGGCGGCATGGTGGGTGAAGGTGCTGTCAGTGGCTGAGGGTTCATGGCATCTGTGAGTGTGGTGGCAGGACAGGTCATGTGTGTGGTGTTAGCAAAATCTGTGCTGAATTGCTAGTCCTAGGCCCAATCTCCTGAAGCAGGGTGGCCACTGTGGGCATTGTGGGAGGAGGCAGCAGATGGGTGAGTGCATGTTCAGTTAAAATTTGTGCTGAGCCTAGAGTAGAGGCCAACAGACTTGGAGTAGATTAGTCCTCAGGAGAAGTCATGAGCAAGGCACACTGCTGGTAGTTCAGGTAGCAGGTGTCTGTGCAAAACTGCTTTCCACAGGTGGTTCTGTGTTTATACTGAAGGTTAGGGGAGAAAAATATCTCCTGCCATGTCCTTTGCTCACAGAGAAGTCTGCCAAAGCACTCCAAAATCAGTAAACAGATCTCCCTGCCTTTTGCCCCAGTGGTTGTCCAAACTGTTCCTTCTGTGTTGCATATCCAGAGTCTTCTGTCTCTTTAAGGGTGATAACCCAGCTATTACTCTCCTTCCCAGCTTTCCCACTGCCGAATCACCTGAATTTAAAGCTCCAGGATCCAGTCTCACTGGTTATACAAACTCATGGAACTTAGCCTGTCTGGTTTTCAAGGTCAGATGTTATGAAAATTTGTTTTCACCGTGTGGACTCCTTGATGCTTTCCCCTCTCTGAAACCACAACATCTTCCCTCTTGCACACAACTCCTTACCACTGTTTTTACCCTTCCTAAGCTCTTCAGTATGGCTTCTTGTCTTCATCTAGTTGTGGAATTTGTCCTGCCAGTCTTTGGATTGCTCACAGGTTTAGTTACTCAGATGTGAGTAATATCTAATTATAAACACAGGGTTGGGTGAGTTTCTGGTCCTCCTACTCTGCCATCTTCCTAAGCTTCTCATATTTCTATTTCTATTTTTAATTTTTTAAGGAACTTCCACACCATTTTCTTTAGTGGCTGTTGCAGCTTACGTTCCCAGCAGTGCATAGAAGTTCTTTATATTTTTTGGAAATTCACCTCTTATTGGATATACTACTTGCAAATATCTTCTCCCCTTCAGTAGGTTGTCTTTTGTTTTATGGATGGTCTCCTTTGCTGTACAATATTACACAGCCATAAAAAAAAAAAAAAGTGCGATCTTGCCATTTGCAACAAGCTGGATGGATATATAGCTTATTATACTATGTGAAATGTTAAACAAAGAAAGACAAATACCATATGATTTCACTTACATGTGTAACTAAAAATAAAACATAGCAAATAAAAAATAGAAACAGACCTGTAGGTGTAGAAAATAAAGTGGTACTTGCCAGAAGGTGGAATGGGCAAAATGACTAAAGGGGAATAAGAGGCCAAGGTTTCCAGTTATGAAATGGATAAATCATGGGGATGAAAGTTACTATATAGTAAATATAATCAGTTGTATTGTAGTAGTATTGTATGATAGATGGTAGCTACACTTTCGTGAGTTTAGGATAATGTATAGGGCTGTCAAATTACTATGTCATATGCGTGAAATAGTGTAACAGTGTCAACTGTACTTCACTTCTTAAAAAGTGCTACAGATCTCTGGTTTCTAGTTCTATATGTAACTTGAAAGTGATCACCGTAAGAGAAAAACTGAAAAACTGAACATCAACAGCTCTTTAGATCCATTAAAGAACTGATGGCATAGGACAAGCCACCACACTGAAAATTAGAGATCCAGGCAAACAGAGAGACAGTTTACTTGAAGAAGAAATGACCAAAAGCCATCACTGGAGCCAATATTAGTTGTTTTTACTCAAACAATGTTTTGTCATTTAACATTGACTTTTGCTCTCAGAATTTTGATCTCTCTACCTGAATTCCCTTTTAATATACCTTATAATTTTTCTGCCTTTCAGAAAAATTTAGAAGACAAATTAAAAGGTAAAATTTGGAGTCTGAAGAGAAAAGCAAACATCAGAACTGGACTCACAGTGGCAGAAATGTTGGTCTTATTCAACTGAAAATTTAAAATAACTATGATTAATATGCAAATATCTCTAATTAAAAAACATAGATAATGTGCAAGAACAAATGAATGATGCAAGCAGAGAGACAGAAGTTCTAAGATCCAAAAGAATTGCTAGAATGCAAGATTGCTATAACTGAAATGAAGAATTTCTTTGATAAGCATTAGACTAGCAATGGCCAAGGGAAAAAGTCATTGAAATTGAAGATAGAGCAGTAGAAATTTCTCAAACTGAAAATCCAAATACAAAAATTGGTGGTGGCGGGGGGAAGCCTGGAACAAAATATCTAAGACTCTTGAGCAATAGCAAAAAGTATACCATATATTTCTGGTGAATACCAGAGTGAAAATAAAGAAATAGAAGAAATATTTGAAACAATAATGACTGTGAATTTCTCAATATTAATGTGAGACCCTAAACCAAGATTCAGGAAACCCCAAGAATACCATGTGTGATAAATGTCTGAAATTGTATACTTCTTATAAGAACAGTTCTTATTCTTAGTTGATTTAACATAAGGAAGACACGTGTTGTAATGAGCACTGGGTGGTTTGGGTGTGTTTTTTTTTTTTAATTTTTATTGTGTTATGATAGTCACCATAAAATATATCATTAGTTTTTGAGGTAATATTCCAAGATTAATTGTTTACATATAAAACCCAGTGCTCCATGCAATACAAGGTTTCCTTAATACCAGCCACCAGGCTCACCCATCCCTCCATCCCTCCACTCTAAAATCCTCTGTTTCTTGGAGTCCACAAACTCTCATGGTTCCTCTTCCTCTCCAATTCCCCCCCTTAACTTTTACTTTCCTTCTAATTTAAATGAAATGGTATTATAATTGAATTTCTCTGTTTGACTTATTTCAGTCAGAATAATCTCCTCCAGTCCTATCCATGTTGTTGCAAAAGTTGGATGTTCATGCTTTCTGATGACTGAGTACTATTCCATTGAATATATGGACCACATCTTCTTTATCCATTTGTCTGTTGAAGGGCATCTTGACTCTTTCCACAGTTTGGCTATTGTGGACATTGCTACTATGAACATTGGGGTACATATGGCCCTCCTTTTCACTACCTCTGTATCTTTCAGGTAAACACCCAGTAGTGCAATTGCAGGGTCATAGGGTAGCTCTATTTTTAATTTTTTTGAGGAATCTCCACACTGTTCTCCAAAGTGGTGCACCAACTTGCATTCCCACCAATAGTGTAAGAGGGTTCCACTTTCTCTACATCCTCTCCAACATTTGTTGTTTCCTGCCCTATTAATCTTTGCCATTCTAACTGGTGCAAGGCGGTATTTCAATGTGGTTCTGATTTGAATTTCCCTAATGGCTAATGATGATGAACATTTTTTCATGTGTCTACTAGTTATTTATATATCTTCAATGGAGGAGTGTCTCTTTATTTCTCGTGCCCTTTTTTGACTTACCTGTTTTTAGTGTTGAATTTGAGAAGTTCTTTATAGATCTTGGATATCAGCCCTCTGTCCATACTGTCATTTGTGAATATAATTTCCCATTCTGTGGGTTGCCTCTTTCTTTTATTGACTGTTTCCTTTGCTGTGCAGAAGCTTTTTATCTTGATGAAGCACCAAAAGTTCATTTTAATTCTTGGTTCCCTTGCCTTGGAGATGTGCCTTGAAAGAAGTTTCTGTGGCTGATGTTGAAGAGGTTACTGCCTATGTTATCCTCTAGGATTTTGATGGACTCCTGACTCACATTGAGGTCTTGCATCAATTTTGAGTTATCTTTGGGTACGGTGTAAGAGAATGGTCAAGTTTCATTCTTCTATACATAGCCCTCCAATTTCCCAGCACCATTTATTAAAGACACTGGCTTTTTTCCACTGGATATTTTTTCCTCTTTTGTCGAAGATTATTTGACCATAGCATTAAGAGTCCATGTCTGGGCTCTCTACTCTGTTCCTTAGATTTATGTGTATGTTTTTGTGCCAGTACTATGCTGTCTTGATGATCACAGCTTTGTTATAATGCTTTAAATTCAGCAATGTGATGCCCCCAGCTATGCTTTTCTTTTTCAACATTTCCTTGGTGCTTCAGGAATTTTTCTGATTCCATACAAATTTTTGGATTGTTTCTTCCAGCACTTTGAAAAATGCCTTTGGCATTTTGATTACGATAGCATTAAAATTATAGATTGCTCTAGGCAGCATAGACATTTTAATGATGTATATTTTTCTGATCCATGAGCATGAAATGTTTTTCCATCTTTTTGTGTCTTTAATTTCTTTTTGAGTGTTCTGTAGTTCTTCAGTATAGATCCTTACCTCTTTGGTTAGGTTTATTCAAAGGCATCCTATGTTCTTTGGTGTTATTGTAAATAGAATCAAATCTCTAATTTCCCTTTCAACAATTTCATTGTTAGTAAATAAGAAAGCAA
This sequence comes from Neogale vison, assembly GCF_020171115.1. Lineage (NCBI taxonomy): Eukaryota > Metazoa > Chordata > Mammalia > Carnivora > Mustelidae > Neogale > Neogale vison. The sequence continues at coordinate 112,431,043 of NC_058102.1, read as the reverse complement.
CTTATTTTGGTGCGTTGATTTTGTATACTGCCACATAACTTAATTGCTGAATGAGTTCTACTAATTGGGGGTTGAAACTTTTGGATTTTCCACATACAGTATCATGTCATCTGCTAAGAGAGAGAGTTTGACTTTCTTTTAGAACTTGGAGTAGCTTTTCTTTTTCAATTTATTTATTTTCAGAAAAACATTATTCATTATTTTTTCACCACACCCAGTGCTACATGCAAGCTGTGCCCTCTATAATACCCACCACCTGGTACCCCAACCTCCCACCCCCCCGCCACTTCAAACCCTCAGATTGTATTTCGGAGTCCATAGTCTCTCATGGTTCACCTCCCCTTCCAATTTACCCAAATTCCCTTCTCCTCTCTAACGCCCCTTGTCCTCCATGCTATTTGTTATGCTCCACAAATAAGTGAAGCCATATGATAATTGACTCTCTCTGCTTGACTTATTTCACTCAGCATAATCTCTTCCAGTCCCGTCCATGTTGCTACAAAAGTTGGGTATTCATCCTTTCTGATGGAGGCATAATACTCCATAGTGTATATGGACCACATCTTCCTTATCCATTCATCCGTTGAAGGGCATCTTGGTTCTTTCCACAGTGTGGCAACGTGACCATTGCTGCTATAAACATTTGGGTACTGATGGCCCTTATTTTCACGACATCTGTATCCTTGGGGTAAATACCCACGAGTGCAATTGCAGGGTCATAGGGAAGCTCTATTTTTAATTTCTTGAGGAATCTCCACACTGTTCTCCAAAGAGGCTGCACCAACTTGCATTCCCACCAACAGTGGAAGAGGGTTCCCCTTTCTCCACATCCTCTCCAACACATATTGTTTCAGGTTTTGTTAATTTTGGCCATTCTAACTGGTGTAAGGTGATATCTCAATGTGGTTTTAATTTGAATCTCCCTGAGGGCTAATGATGATGAGCATTTTTTCATGTGTCTGATAGCCATTTGTATGTCTTGATTGAAGAAGTGTCTGTTCATATCCTCTGCCCATTTTTTGATGTGTTTGCCTGTTTCATGTGGGTTGAGTTTGAGGAGTTCATTATAGATCCTGGATATCAACCTTTTGTCTGTACTGTCATTTGCAAATATCTTCTCCCATTCCGTGGGTTGCCTCTTTGTTTTGTTGACTGTTTCCTTTGCTGTGCAGAAGCTTTTGATTTTGATGAAGTCCCAAAAGTTTATTTTTGCTTTTATTTCCTTTGCCTTTGGATATGTATCCTGAAAGAAGTTGCTGTGGCTGATATCGAAGAGATTACTGCCTATGTTCTCCTCTAGGATTCTGATGGATTCCTGTCTCATGTTGAGGTCTTTTATCCATTTTGAGTTGATCTTTGTGTATGGTGTAAGAGAATGGTCGAGTTTCATTCTTCTACATATAGCTGTCCAGTTTTCCCAGCACCATTTATTGAAGAGACTGTCTTTTTTCCACTGTATATTTTTTCCTGTTTTGTCGAAGATTAATTGACCATAGAGTTGAGGGTCCATATCTGGGCTCTCTACTCTGTTCCACTGGTCTATGTGTCTGTTTTTATGCCAGTACCATGCTGTCTTGGTGATCACAGCTTTGTAATAAAGCTTGAAAACAGGTAACTTGATGCCCCCAGCTTTATTTTTGTTTTTCAACATTTCCTTAGCGATTCAGGGTCTCTTCTGATTCCATACAAATTTTAGGATTATTTGCTCCAGCTCTTTGAAGAATGCCGGTGGAATTTTGATCGGAATGGCAATAAAAGTATAGATTGCTCTAGGCAGTATAGAGATTTTAACAATGTTTATTCTTCTGATCCAAGAGCATGGAATGGTCTTCCATCTATTTGTGTTTTCTTCAATTTCTTTCATGAGTGTTCTGTAGTTCTTGAGGACAGATCCTTTACCTCTTTGGTTAGGTTTATTCCCAGGTATCTTATGGTTCTTGGTGCTATAGTAAATGGAATCGATTCTCTAATTTCCCTTTCTGTATTTTTATTGTTGGTGTATAAGAAAGTGACTTATTTCTGCACATTGACTTTGTATCCTGCCACGTTGCTGAATTGCTGTATGAGTTCTAGTAGTTTGGGGGTGGAGTCTTTTGGGTTTTCCATATAAAGAATCATGTCATCTGTGAAGAGAGAGAGTTTGACTTCTTCATTACCAATTTGGATACCTTTTATTTCTCTCTGTTGTCTGATTGCTGTTGCTAGGATTTCTAATACTATGTTGAACAAGAGTGGTGAGAGTGGGCATCCTTGTCTTGTTCCTGATCTCAGTGGGAAGGCTGCAAGCTTTTTCCCATTGAGGATGATATTTGCTGTGGGTCTTTCAAAGATAGATTTGATGAGGTTCAGGAATGTTCCCTCTATCCCTATACTTTGAAGTGTTTTAATCAGCAATGGATGCTGGATTTTGTCAAATGCTTTTTCTGCATCAATTGAGAGGACCATGTAGTTCTTCTCTCTTCTCATATTAATTTGTTGTATCACATTGATTGATTTGCAAATGTTGAACCATCCATGTAGCCCAGGGATGAATCCCACCTGATCATGGTGGATAATCTTTTTCATGTGCTGTTGGATCCTGTTGGCTAGAATCTTGTTGAGAATCTTAGCATCCATATTCATCAGTGATATTGGTCTGAAATTCTCCTTTTTGGTAGGGTACTTGCCTGGTTTGGGGATCAGGGTAATGCTGGCTTCATAAAAAGAGTCTGGAAGTTTTCCTTCTGCTTCAAGTTTTTGAAACAGCTTCAGGAGAATAGGTGTTATTTCTTCTATGAAGGTTTGGTAGTATTCCCCAGGGAATCCGTCAGGTCCTGGGCTCTTGTTTTTTGGGAGGTTTTTGATCACTGATTCAATCACGTTATTAGATATCGGTCTACTCAGGTTGTCGATTTCTTCCTGGCTCAATGTTGGTAGTTTATATTTTTCCAGGAATGCATCCATTTCATCTAGGTTGCTAAGCTTATTGGCATATAACTGTTCATAATAACTTCTGATGATTGTTTCTACTTCCTTGGTGTTAGTTGTGATCTCTCCCTTTTCATTCATAATTTTATGAATTTGGGCTTTCTCTCTTTTCTTTTGGATTAGTGTGGCCAGTGGCTTATCGAGCTTATTGATTCTTTCAAAAAACCAGCTTCTAGTTTCATTGATACATTCTACTGTATCTCTGGTTTCTCCCTCATTGATCTCAGCTCTAATCTTGATGATTTCCCTTCTTATGTGTGGAGTTGGTTTGATTTGTTGTTGATTCTCCAGTTACTTAAGGTGTAGAGACAGCTGATGTGTTCTAGATTTTCAATTTTTTTGAGGGAGGCTTGGATGACTATGTATTTTCCCCTCAGGACCCCCTTTGCTGTATCCCATAGGTTTTGGACCGAAGTGTCTTCATTCTCGTTGGTTTTCATGAATTGTTTCAGTTCTTCTTTGATCTCCTGGTTAATCCAAGCATTCTTAAGTAAGGTGGTCTTTAACTTCCAGGTGTTTGAGTTCTTTCAGAACTTTTCCTTGTGATTAAGCTCCAGTTTCAAAGCATTGTGATCTGAGAATATGCAGGGAATTATCTCAGTATTTTGGTATCGGTTGAGTGCTGATTTGTGACCCAGTATGTGTTCTATTCTGGAGAAGGTTCCATATGCACTTGAGAAGAATGAGTATTCTGTTGTTTTAGGGTGGAATGTTCTGTATATATCTTTGAGGTCCATCTGGTCCAATGTGTCATTCAATGCTCTTGTTTCTTTATTGATTTTCTGCTTCGATGATCTGTCTAATTCTGAAAGAGGCGTGTTAAAATCTCCAACGATTAGTGTATTCATATCAATATGACTCTTTATCTTGATTAACAGCTTTCTTAAGTAATTGGCTGCTCCCATATTGGGAGCATAGATATTTACAATTGTTAGATCATCTTCGTGGATAGTCCCTTTAAGGATTATGTAGTGTCCTTCTGTATCTCTGACTACAGTCTTTAGTTTGAATTCCAATTTATCTGATAAGTTTCATGACTTTTAACCTGCTTTTCCAGGCCTCTTCCTTATCCTTCTTTTCTATCATTTTGTCTTCTAGATCACTAATTTAATCTTCTGTCTCATTTACCCTAGGTGTTAGAATTTTTATGTTAGATGGGATCTCATTTTTGAGTTCTGTCAGATCAGCTCTCCCTTCTGCCCTTAGCAATGCTATGTTACCACTAATGTTTTTCTCTAACCTAACCATTATCTGGATAAATGTTACCCTGAATTCTATTTCTGACATCTTGCTATATCCATATCCAGGAGTTCTGTGACAGAGGTTACAGTCTTTGAATTTTTCCTCTGTTGGGGGTTCTTTCTCCTAGTCATTCTGGTGAGAGGTGGTTGAGGGGATGTATAGATGAAAATATCAACCATGATCCAAGCAAGGTGCACCCTGCAAAGGTTTGGAGCAATCAGAAGTCACCGCCAACAAGAAAGAAAGAAGAAAAATGAGGAAAAAAAAAACAACCAAAATGAGCCCCAAGAGTAAGATTTATAAAGTACAAGAACAAAACAAGCAAACAAAAGACCAAAAAAAAAAAAAAAAAAAAAAGAACTTAGATCACTGAATCCCAAGAATAACATTTGTAATGTACAAGAACACAAACAAAAGAGTAAGATGGGAAGGTGATTATAATTCCTCCTTGTGGGTGAAGAACAGTGTTTCAGTTCTTTCTGATGGTATCTTGTTATCTTTGTTAGAGGACTATACTCTCCAGAGATATTGGGAAGTTAAAACTGGTTTGAAGTGGTGGAGGGGTGGGAGGTTGGGGTACCAGGTGGTGGGTATTATAGAGGGCACGGCTTGCATGGAGCACTAGGTGTGGTGAAAAAATAATGAATAATGTTTTTCTGAAAATAAATAAATTGGAAAAAAAAGAAAAAATAAAATAAAATTTTTAAAAACAAACAAACAAACAAAAAAAACTGGTATATATCTATAGGAATAGTACTGAATAGAAGGAAAGGAATATGTTGAAGCATATATATATATATATATATATATATATATATATATATGAAACAAAAGTATTTGCATGAAAAAGTTCAACTTTCTTCAAAAGTTCAACAAAAATTACTATGGAATAAACATATTAATACAACTGTATTAAATATCTAGCTGAAATGGGAAGTATGTAAAAAAAAAGTAAAAGAACAAGTATCATAAGAACAAATTTTAAAAGAGAGAGAAAGAAGTTGTATCTACAAAATATAGAGGCTGTGGGACAACACTGCGAGCTTAATATGTTGTTTTCCTCTGATATTGGGGTTTTTACAGTTTTATAGGAACCCTGTGGTGGTTGTCCTCTTGTTCTTTTGGCTTGTCTTCTGGGGGCGGGGCCTGCCATGTTGTTTTTCAGTCATTTCTGCTTAGGTTGAGTTGCTCTGACCCCAGCAAGGGTCTGAGCTCCCTGGAAACCAGTTTTTCAGGTTTTTGTTCTTCAAAGGTTTTGTTCTTTGGTGGCTTTTCACACCTTTTCAGAAGGTCAGAGCAAAGCAAACTGCACCCAGATCTCCACCTCAGAGAGAAGCCACACTCTGCTCCTCTATGAATGGCCCAGAACACAGAGACTCCTCCTCTGCAAAATCCACTGAATACTGCAAACTCCCACAGGTGGTGCACCCCCACAGCCACCATCTCAGTGGTTGCCTGAGGCCCCCACTTTTCTCTGTACCCTCATGTCACCAAACCACAAGCAATCCTGGCAAGTGCCATTCCCAGCACTACTGACTAGTTGGACCCATGCTGGGTGTGCTCAGCTCCAGTGGAGGTGGAGGCAGTGGAATTGGCTGTGGCAGCCACAGACCCAGTGACTGCCAACTTGACCCTGTGTTGGGCTCTCTCAGGCATGGGCGAGTACCAGCTTTAGCTGTCCCGGTACATTATGCCTAGGTCCATACCTGAGGCTTCCAGGTCCCAGCAATTGTCCCTTAAGTCCCTTTATTCTGAGTGTTATTATTAATCCCTTCCTGTCATGCAGCCACCGATCTCTAAGCTAGTGCTGGTCACCAAGCACAGAGCATTTTGTCATTGGGATATTACTTGCTTCTGGTGGCCCCTTCCCCTTTCTGTTTATCCTCTGATATCAGTCTATGCACTCTGAACTCCTCTGTATCTCACCACTGAGGATCCTCTGCTCTCATAGAGATCCAGAAGTGTATAATCTTACATCTCAAGCTGATTGCATGGGTGTTCAGGGTGCTCTGATAGACATCTCACTCACTTCATGGTACAGGTTGAAATACGGTCTCCTACTCATCTGCCATCTTGCCCCCTCCCCATTTTCAGCACTAGGTGTTACATGCAAATAATAAAACCTGGAATTCTGCATCAAAAACTATTGATGTACTGTATAGTGACTAACATGACAATTAAAGAAAAGAAAATAAAATGAAAGGAAATAATAAAATAATAGCAATGATGTATTTGGTGATGATAGTCTATTAATGAAAGGGACCGGGAAAAGTAATTAGAATACTTTCTTATAAAATGTTCAAATTGGCCATAAATTGCTATAGTGTTATATAAAAGTGCACTGGCTAAGTTGTACATGTATATTGTGAACTCTAGGGCAATCACTAAGAAAGGCAAAATAAGAAACATAATTGATATACTAAGAATGGGTAGAAAATGGAAACATATAATATGCTAAATTATAGCTACAAAAGAAAGAAAAATAGAATGGTAACAAATAGAAAATAGTAACTATATCAATAATTACTTTAAACATCAATGGTTTAAATATGCTAATTAGAAGAAAGTGACAAGAATGGATGAAAAAAACAAGACCCATCAATATGCTGTATACAATAAATCCACTATAAAAATAAATACATAATAGGAGGGGATGGAATAGGAAGATTCTGAACTTACGTCCTTCCACAGATACACCAACTCTGCTACTACATAAGGGTCATTTCTTTCTCAAAAGTATATGAAAATTATATTAACTGCTTTTCACAACAAAGTATAGAACCACATTCAGATGGGTTTGAGAAACGGAGATACAATCTCATGAAAACAAAACAAAACAGCTTCTGTATGGGGATACACCATAGGGAAAGATATCCCCAGACATGTGTTTCTCCTGGAGGAGTAAAGGTTGGTGCTCCACATCTGTTGTCCCAGCCCCTGGGATCTGTACCAGGGAGATGAGCTCCAAAGACATCTGGCTTTGAAAAGCAGCAGGGCTTACATCTGAGGGTCCCAAAGAGCTATAGGAAACATTCATGGGGTCTTGTTAAATACTTTAATATAGTCTTACTAACTCTGAGACCCAGTAAAAACAAGAGCAGTTTGAAAAGCACCTAAACTAAATGTGAGGGAGAGTCTTTTCCTGATATGTTGGTATCCACTGGAGGGGTAAAGGGTGATTGAAATGGCCCCAGAGACAGAGGCACTGGCAAATGCCATCATTGCACCTTCCCTCTAGTCTTCTAGCATAAGTCAGCAATTTCATACATGGTATCCTCCACCTGCCTTGCTGGGATAGATAGGGGGAAACAGAGGTGGAACTTCCTGAGGTTAGAGAGAACAGGCAGTTGAGCACTCCATTAATCCCCGTATGGAATGGGTGAATATGAACAATGACAAAGTTCTTCTGTCCCCTAGCTAAAGTCTGTAAACTCAGGCAGTTGTAACACTCCTTACCCTACTAGGGTGAGCTAGCCATTAAGAATGGTTGCAACGGATAGGAGGAGTCAAGATGGCGGAGAAGTAGCAGGCTGAGACTACTTCAGCTAGCAGGAGATCAGCTAAAGAGCTTATCTAAAAATTGCAAACACCTGCAAATCCATCGGCAGATCGAAGAGAAGAAGAACAGCAATTCTAGAAACAGAAAAACAACCACTTTCTGAAAGGTAGGACTGGAGGAGAAGTGAGTCCAAAGCGACGGGAAGATAGACCCCGGGGGGAGGGGCCAGCTCCTGGCAAGCAGCAGAGCAACGGAGCACAAAATCAGGACTTTTAAAAGTCTGTTCCGCTGAGGGACATCGCTCCAGAGGCTAAACCAGGGCAAAGCCCACACGGGGTCGGCGTGACCTCAGGTTCCGCAGGGTCACAGAAGGATCGGGGGTGTCTGAGTGTAGCAGAGCTTGCGGATATTGGAACGAGAAAGCTGGCTACAGAGACAGAGCCGACAGTAAGCTCACAGCTCCGTGTTGCCTTGAACAGGTCGCAGGCTTGGTGAGTTTGGAGCACGGCCGGAGGTTAGGCAGACGTGAGTTACTAGGAGCTGCTCGCTGAGGGCGCACTGGGGAACGGGGCCCCGGGCTTTCGGCTCCTCTGGGCTGGAGACCAGGAGGCCGCCATTTCTATTCCCGTCCTCTGGAACTCTACGGAAAGCGCTCAGGGAACAAAAGCTCCTGAAAGCAATGCCGAGCGGATCACTCAGCCCGGACCCTGGTAAGGGCGGTGCAATTCGGCCTGGGGCAAAGATACTTGAGAATCACTACAACAGGCCCCTCCCCCAGAAGATCAACAAGAAATCGAGGCAAGACCAAGTTCACCTACCAAGGAGTGCAGTTTCAATACCAAGGAGAGCAGCAGAATTCCAGAGGAGGAGAAAACAAACCAAGGAACTCATGGCTTTCTCCCTGTGATTTTTTAGTCTTGCAGTTAATTTAATTTTTTTCTTTTTCATTTTTTTTCTCTTCTTCTGCTAAATTTTTTTTAACTTTTACCCTTTCTTTTTTAACGTTTTTAACTAGTTTATCTAATATATATTTTTTCTTTTTTATACGTTTCTTTATTCGTTTTCTTTTTTTAATTCTTTTTGTTTCCCTTTTTTTCTTTCTTTATTTTTGAACTTCTTTTTATCCCCAAATCAGAAGAGATCCCAATCGCTTCAATCTTTTTTTTAATTCTTTTTTAAATTCTTGATTGAATTTTTAATTCAATCTCTTTTTTTAATTCTTTTTTTTTCTTTTTATTCTTTCTTTCTTTTTGAACCTCTTTCTATTCCCAAATCAGAAGAGATCCCAATCAGAAGATATAGGGAGATCCCAATCAGAGGAGATCCAAATCAGAGGAGGTCCCTCACCCAACCGTGAGGGGGGAGAAATCCCCCCTCACGATTTGGGATCTCTTCTGATTTGGTTAAAGCATATTTTCCTGGGGTTGTTGCCACCCTTTTAGTACTTTACTTGCTCCTTCATATACTCTTAGCTGGACAAAATGACAAGGCGGAAAAATTCACAACAAAAAAAAAAGAACAAGAGGCAGTTCCAAAGGCTAGGGACCTAATCAATACAGACATTGGTAATATGTCAGATCTAGAGTTCAAAATGACAATTCTCAAGGTTCTAGCCGGGCTTGAAAAAGGCATGGAAGATATTAGAGAAATCCTCTCCAGAGATATAAAAGCCCTTTCTGGAGATATAAAAGAACTAAAATCTAACTAAGTTGAAATCAAAAAAGCTATTAATGAGGTTCAGTCAAAAATGGAGGCTCTCACTGCTAGGATAAATGAGGCAGAAGAAAGAATTAGCGATATAGAAGACCAAATGACAGAGAATAAAGAAGCTGAGCAAAAGAGGGACAAACAGCTACTGGGCCATGAGGGGAGAATTCGAGAGATAAGTGACACCATAAGACGAAACAACATTAGAATAATTGGGATTCCAGAAGAAGAAGAAAGAGAGAGGGGAGCAGAAGGTATACTGGAGAGAAATATTGGGGAAAATTTCACCAATATGGCAAAGGGAACGAGCACCAAAATTCAGGAGGTTCAGAGAACGCCCCTCAAAATCAATAAGAATAGGCCCACACCCCGTCACCTAATAGTAAAATTCACAAGCCTTAGTGACAAAGAGAAAATCCTGAAAGCAGCCCGGGAAAAGAAGTCTGTAACATACAATGGTAAAAGTATTAGATTGGCAGCTGACTTATCCACAGAGACCTGGCAGGCCAGAAGGAGCTGGCATGACATTTTCAGAGCACTAAAGGAGAAAAACATGCAGCCAAGAATACTATATCCAGCTAGGCTATCATTGAAAATAGAAGGAGAGATTAAAAGCTTCCAGGAAAAACAAAAACTGAAAGAATTTGCAAACACCAAACCAGCTCTACAGGAAATACTGAAAGGAGTCCTCTAAGCAAAGAGGGAGCCTACAAGTGGTAAATCAGAAAGGAACAGAGACAATATACAGTAACAGCCACCTTACAGGCAATACAATGGCACTGAAATCATATCTCTCAATAGTTACCCTGAATGTTAATGGGCTAAATGCCCCAATCAAAAGACACAGGGTATCAGAATGGATAAAAAAACAAAACCCATCTATATGTTGCCTCCAAGAAACTCATTTTAAGCCCGAAGACACCTCCAGATTTAAAGTGAAGGGGTGGAAAAGAATTTACCATGCTAATGGACATCAGAAAAAAGCAGGAGTGGCAATCCTTATATCAGATCAATTAGATTTTAAGCCAAAGACTATAATAAGAGATGAGGAAGGACACTATATCATACTCAAAGGGTCTGTCCAACAAGAAGATCTAACAATTTTAAATATCTATGCCCCCAACGTGGGAGCAGCCAACTATATAAACCAATTAATAACAAAATCGAAGAAACACATCAACAATAATACAATAATAGTAGGGGACTTTAACACTCCCCTCACTGAAATGGACAGATCATCCAAGCAAAAGATCAACAGGGAAATAAAGGCCTTAAAAGATACACTGGATGAGATGGACATCACAGATATATTCAGAACATTTCATCCCAAAGCAACAGAATACACATTCTTCTCTAGTGCACATGGAACATTCTCCAGAATTGATCACATCCTCGGTCCTAAATCAGGACTCAACTGGTATCAAAAGATGGGGATCATTCCCTACATATTTTCAGACCACAATGCTCTGAAGCTAGAGCTCAAACACAAGAGGAAGTTTGGAAAGAACCCAAAAACATGGAGACTAAACAGCATCCTTCTACAGAATGAATGGGTCAACCGGGAAATTAAAGAAGAATTGAAAAAAAATCATGGAAACAAATGATAATGAAACACAACAGTTCAGAATCTGTGGGACACAACAAAGGCAGTCCTGAGAGGAAAATATATAGTAGTACAAGCTTTTCTCAAGAAACATGAATGGTCTCAGGTACACAACCTAACCCTACACCTAAAGGAGCTGGAGAAAGAACAAGAAAGAAACCCTAAGCCCAGGAGAAGAGAAATCATAAAGATCAGAGTGGAAATCAATGAAATAGAAACCAAAAAAAACAATAGAACAAATCAATGAAACTAGGAGTTGGTTCTTTGAAAGAATTAATAAAATTGATAAACCCTTGGCCAGACTTATCAAAAAGAAAAGAGAAAGGACCCAAATAAATAAAATCATGAATGAAAGAGGAGAGATCACAACTAACACCAAAGAAATACAAACTATTATAAGAACATACTATGAGCAACTCTACACCAACAAATTTGACAATCTGGAAGAGATGGATGCATTCCTAGATTCATAAAAACTACCAAAATTGAACCAGGAAGAAATAGAAAGCCTTAACAGACCCATAACCAGTAATAAGATTGAAATAGTCATCAAAAATCTCCAAACAAATAAAAGCCCAAGCCAGACGGCTTCCCGGGGGAATTCTACCAAACAATTTAAGATAAACTAATTCCTATTCTCCTGAAACTGTTCCAAAAAATAGAAATGGAAGGAAAACTTCCAAACTCATTTTATGAGGCCAGCATCACCTGGATCCCAAAAACAGACAAGGATCCCATCAAAAAGGAGAACTATAGACCAATATCCTTGATGAACGCAGATGCAAAAATTCTCACCAAATTACTTGCCAATAGGATTCAACAGTACATTAAAAGGATTATTCACCACGACCAAGTGGGATTTATCCCAGGGCTGCAAGGTTGGTTCAACATACGCAAATCAGTCAATGTGATACAACACATCAATAAAAGGAAGAACAAGAACCATATGATACTCTCAATAGATGCTGAAAAAGCATTTGACAAAGTACAGCATCCCTTCCTGATCAAAACTCTTCATAGTGTAGGAATAGAGGGCACATACCTCAATATCATCAAAGCCATCTATGAAAAACCCACCGCAAATATCATTCTCAATGGAGAAAAACTGAAAGATTTCCACTAAGGTCAGGAACACAGCAGGGATGTCCATTATCACCACTGCTATTCAACATAGTACTAGAAGTCCTAGCCTCAGCAATCAGACAACAAAAGGAAATTAAAGGCATCCAAATCGGCAAAGAAGTAGTCAAATTATCACTCTTCGCAGATGATATGATACTCTATGTGGAAAACCCAAAAGACTCCACTCCAAAACTGCTAGAACTTGTACAGGAATTCAGTAAAGTGTCAGGATGTAAGATCAATGCACAGAATTCAGTTGCATTTCTCTCCACCAACAACAAGACAGAAGAAAGAGAAATTAAGGAGTCACTCCCGTTTACAATTGCACCCCAAACCATAATATACCTAGGAATAAACCTAACCAAAGAGGCTAAGAATCTATACTCAGAAAACTATAAAGTACTCATGAAAGAAATTGAGGAAGACACAAAGAAATGGAAAAATGTTCCATGCTCCTGGATTGGAAGAATAAATATTGTGAAAATGTCTATGCTACCTAAAGCAATCTACACATTTAATGCAATTCCTATCAAAGTACCATCCATCTTTTTCAAAGAAATGGAACAAATAATTTTAAAATTTATATGGAACCAGAAAAGACCTCGAATAGCCAAAGGGATATTGAAAAAGAAAGCCAAAGTAGGTGGTATCACAATTCCGGACTTCAAGCTCTACTACAAAGCTGTCATCATCAAGACAGCATGGTACTGGCACAAAAACAGACACATAGACCAATGGAACAGAATAGAGAGCCCAGAAATAGACCCTCAACTCTATGGTCAACTAATCTTTGACAAAGCAGGAAAGAATGTCCAATGGAAAAAAGACAGCCTCTTTAATAAATGGTGTTGGGAAAATTGGACAGCCACGTGCAGAAAAATGAAATTGGACCCTTTCCTTACACCACACACAATAATAGACTCAAAATGGATGAAGGACCTCAATGTGAGAAAGGAATCCATCAAAATCCTTGAGGAGAATACAGGCAGCAACCTCTTCGACCTAAGCCGCAGCAACATCTTCCTAGGAACATCGCCAAAGGCAAGGGAAGCAAAGGCAAAAATGAACTGTTGGGATTTCATCAAGATCAAAAGCTTTTGCACAGCAAAGGACACAGTTAACAAAATCAAAAGACAACTGACAGAATGGGAGAAGATATTTGCAAACAGTATACCAGATAAAGGACTAGTGTCCAAAATCTATAAAGAATTTAACAAACTCAACACCCAAAGAACAAATAATCCAATCAAGAAATGGGCAGAGGACATGAACAGACATTTCTGCAAAGAAGACATCCAGATGGCCAACAGACACATGAAAAAGTGCTCCATATCACTCGGCATCAGGGAAATACAAATCAAAACCACAATGAGATATCACCTCACACCAGTCAGAACGGCTAAAATCAACAAGTCAGGAAATGACAGATGCTGGCGAGGATGCGGAGAAAGGGGAACCCTCCTACACTGTTGGTGGGAATGCAAGCTGGTGCAACCACTCTGGAAAACAGCATGGAGGTTCCTCAAAATGTTGAAAATAGAACTGCCCTATGACCCAGCAATTACACTACTGGGTATTTACCCTAAAGATACAAACGTAGTGATCCAAAGAGGCATGTGCAGCCGAATGTTTATAGCAGCAATGTCCACAATAGCCAAACTATGGAAAGAACCTAGATGTCCATCAACAGATGAATGGATCAAGAAGATGTGGTATATATACACAATGGAATACTATGCAGCCATCTAAAGAAACAAAATCTTGCCATTTGGGACAACATGGATGGAACTAGAGCGTATCATGCTTAGCGAAATAAGTCAAGCGGAGAAAGACAACTATCATATGATCTCCCTGATATTAGGAAGTAGTGATGCAACATGGGGGCTTAAGTGGGTAGGAGAAGAATCCATGAAACAAGACGGGATAGGGAGGGAGACAAACCATAAGTGACTCTTAATCTCACGAAACAAACTGTGGGTTGCTGGGGGGAGGGGGGTTGGGAGAAGGGGGGTAGGGTTATGGACATTGGGGAGCGTATGTGCTTTTGGGTAAATTGGAAGGGGAGGTGAACCATGAGAGACTATGGACTCTGAAAAACAGTCTGAGGGGTTTGAAGTTGTGGGGGTGTGGGAGGTTGGGGTACCAGGTGGTGGGTATTATAGAGGGCACAGCTTGCATGGAGCATTGGGTGTGGTGAAAAAATAATGAATACTGTTTTTCTGAAAATAAATAAATTGGAAAAAAATGAATGGTTGCAACGTTCTTCCACTCCTAATGTAAATCTGGCTTGTGTGTAAATAAGATACTCTTGTTCTGCATTGTGGAAGCCAGCATGCAATTGTAGTCAAAACATTTTTATACTTTCTTTTCTGCAACCAGTGAGTTTGCCCAACCCCCTAACTCTCCCCAACTGCCTTGCCAAAGTGAAGATATACATACAATATACATACATACAATTGTATACATACAATATACATACAATTCACATAGTGGTCACCTCTAGATTTTCTGGTCATGGTGGCCAAAAGCACTGGCATTTCAGAGCTCCATGGGACTCTAATGATCAGAACACTAAATTTTGGCAAGCCACCACCCCCAGGAGGGCACAGAACACTGAAACACAAACCCAGTCTTCCTGTGAAAAAGGTCTATCTCCTTAGACTAGAGTTTCAGCTTAAGAACATGCTTCTAGACACATCTAGAGAATAAGGAGGTCGTCCCAAGGAGCATAAGCAGAGAGACAATATCATTACTCACCATTAGCCTCACTACAGCATGACAAGACTCACCAGAAAGGAACTTATACATTCATCTGGAGCCCCATTTTTTTCAAATAATACCCAGGAGACACCTACAGAACTCCTGGAGTGCTGGCCATCATTGAATAGGATTGCAGCACCATAGAACTCTATATGTTTACATTTTTCAAAAGCTGTTCTCGATCTGGCTTCCAAACAGCCTAAAACTAGGTGCTAAGTGAAAATCCTCTCCTTGGATCACTGACAGATTTTGGCATACCCTCAACAGCAGGGACATATCAAGAACAAATAAGGTGGCTTTAAATCACAAAGGTTCAAGTGAAAACTGAAAGCTAGAGCAAGGTTGAACAAGAATTAATCACCTACACAAGGCCACAACTTCAAGACTGAGAGAAGTGGCTCTTTTGCTTATTGCATAGAAACAAACTCAGAGTTAAGAAAAATGAGGAAACAGAAATGTATGTTCCAAACAAAAGACTAAGACAAAACTTCAAAAAAGGGCCTTACTAATATAGAGATCTTATCTACCTGATAAAGAATTTCAAGTAATGATCTTAAAGATGCTCATCAAATTTGGGAGAAGAAGGCATTAGCGCAATGAAAAATTCAAAAAAGAAGTAGAAATTATGAGACAGCACCAAACAGAGGTCACAGAGTTGAAGGATACAATATCTGAGCTGAAAAATACACTAATAGCGTTCAACAGTAGAATTGATCAACAGATCAATAAACAGGAAGATAAAATAGTGGGACTCACCCAGACAAAGCAGCATTTTTTTTTAAAAGCCCTATTAAAAGTGATAATTTATGGGACCTCTGGGACTATATTATTTGCATTATGAGGGTCACAGAAGGAGAAAAGAGAAAGAAGTACAGAAGACATTTAAAGAAATAATGGTCGAAAACTTTCCTAACCTACAGAGGAAGCAGATATCCAGGTCCAAGAAATCCAGAGAGTTTCAACTAGGATGATCTCAAAGATAGCAACACCAAGGAAAACTGTATTTAAAATGACAAAAGTTAAAGCTAAAGAGAGAATCTTAAAAGCAACAGGAGAAAAATAAAATTTAACTTGCAAAAGAAGCCCCATAAGGATATCCTATTTCTAAGCAAAATCTTTGCAACATAGAAGGGAGTGGAATGATATATTCAAGGTGCTGAAAGGAAACAAACAAAGAAACAAACTTCCCATCAGGAATATTGTACCCACCAGTTATTATTCAGAATTAAAAGAGTGATGAATTGTTTTCCAGACAAATAAAGCCAAAGGAGTTTATCATCACTGAACAAGACTTACAAGAAATATTAAAGGGTCATCTTTAAGCTGAAAATAAATAGCACAAATTGATGTCAAGAAAACATGGAAGTATAACTCCACTAGGAAATGTGTATATAGATGGATATATATATATATATATATATAGAGAGAGAGAGAGAGAGATAGCATAGATGATAGGTAGATAGATGATAGGTGATGAGAGGTAGATAGAAGCATGATAGATAAAATAGATAATAGACAAATATATGATAGATATATAGATTACTTATAAAACTATTAATAAGGTTAAAAACAAAAGTAGTAAAATTAATTAAATTTATAATAATTATTTAAGGGATATATAAAATGAAAATATGTAAAAAGTTATATAAAAACCATCAGAAACATAAAACATGGTGGTGAGAAGTATAAATGTACAGCTCTGGAATGGTTCAAATTTAAGGTGCTATCAACTGAAAATAGACTGTAATATACATAAGATGATATAATTGAACCCCACAGTAACCTAAGGCAAAAACTTACAGTAAATACCCAAAAGAAAATGAGAAAGAAATCTCAACATAACACTAAATAAAGTAATCAAGCCAAAAGGGAAGAGCAAAAGAAAAAAATAAAGGAACCAGGATAGAAATACAGTACTAGTCGGTAATAGTTAACAAAATAGTAGTAAGTACATACCTATAAATAATTACTTTAAATGTAAATAAACTAAATTCTTTAATAAAAAGATATAAAGTGGGGGTGCCTGGGTGGCTTGGTGGGTTAAGCCTCTGCCTTTGGTTTAGGTCATGATCTCGAGGTCCTGGGATCCAACCCCACATTGGGCTCTCTGCTCAGCAGGGAGCCTGCTCCCCCCTCTCTCTCTGCCTGCCACTCTGCCTACTTGTGATCTCTCTCTCTCTCTGTCAAATAAATAAATAAATTTTTTAAAAAAGATATAAAGTGGATAAATGTGTTAAAAAAAAAAAACAAGACACATCTAAATACTACCTGTAAGACTTCCACTTCAGAAGTAAAGGTACATGCACACAGAAAGTAAAGGGAGGGAAAAATGTATTTTATGTAAATAGAAACAAAAGAAAGTTAGTGTAGCCATATTCATAGCAGGGAAAATAGATTTTAAAATAAACGTTGTAATAGAAGACACAGAAGGGCACTAAATAATGGTAAAAGGGTCAATCAAGTAAGAATATATAATATTTATGCATTGTATGAATGCATCATGGGGCCATTAATATAAAAGGCAAATATTACAGAATGAAAAGGAGAAATAAACAGCAATACAATAATAGTAGGGAGTTTGCACACCCTACTTGCATCTATAGATAGATCATCCAAACAAAAAGTCAATAAAGATACATTGGCTTTGACAACACACTATATATATATGCAAAGTATTCTATCCATAAACAGCAGAATACAGATTCTTCCCAAGTGCAGAAGAAACATTCTCCAAGACAGATCATATTAGACCACAAAACAAGACTTAATAAAGTCGAGATTGATATCATATCAAGCATCTTTTCTGATAATAATAACATGAAAATAGAAATCAATTACAAAAAGAAAACTGGTAAAACTACAAATACATGGAGAGTAAACATCATGTTACTAAACAAGCATTCGGTCATGGAAGAAAGCAAATGAGAAAATTTTTAAAATATCTTGGGACAGTTGAAAATAAAAATACAACATGCCAAGATATATGAGACATAGCAAAAACAGTTTCTAAGAAATACAGACCTACCTGAAGAATGAAGAGACATTTCTAATAAACAATTTAATTTCACTTCTAAAGGAGCTGGAAAAAGAAGAACAAAGAACAAAATTAGTAGAAGGAAAGAAATAATTAAGATCATAGTGCAAACAAATGAAATAAAGAGTAAAATGATAATAGAAAAGATGAAGGAGACTCAGAGCTGGTTCTTTGAAAAGATAAACAAAATTGACAGAATTTTAGCCAGTTTCACCAAGTGAGAGAGAAAGAGAGAGAGAAGAGAGGACTCAAAATCAGAAGTCATGAATGAAAAGAAGTACAACATATTGAACAATTTTGAAGGAATGGGTATCTAGAAATTTACAATTTTCCCAGACTGATTCAGAACAAGTAGAAAATTTGAATAGCCCAATTACTAGTATGGAGATTGAATCAATAATCAAAAAACTCCTTCAAACAAAAATCCAGGAGCAGATATCTTTAATAAGGAATTACACCAATTCTTTAAGTATTTAAAACATAAACTTCTCAAACTATTCCAAAAACACTGAAAGGAGATAAAGGTTCCAAACTCATTTGTGAGCCCTGCACTTCCCTGATACCAAAACTGGACAAGGATACCACACAGACAGGCATACATATATACATACACACACAATTACAAACCAATATCCCTAATGAACACTGACATAAAACTCCCAACGATATATTAGTAAACTAAATTCAACAATACATTAAAAGAAGCATATAATATGTCCAAGTAGGATTTATTCCAGGGATGCAAATATTGTTCAATATCTGCAGATCAATCCACATGATATACACTACATTAAAAAATGAAGGACAAAAATAATAATCATTTCAGTAGATGCAGAAAAAGCACTTGACAAAATTCAACATCTATTTATAATTTGTTAGAGAGAAAGAGAACACACAAAGGCAAGGAGAGTGGCAGACAGAGGGAGAAGCAGCTTCCCCCCTGAGCTAGAAGCCCAACGCGAGACTCGATCTGGGACCCTGGGATCATGACCTGAGCAGAAGGCAGACCATTAATGGACCAAGACACCCAGATGTCCCTGCTCCATAATTTGTAGAGTACAGATCCTTTACCTCTTTGGTTAGGTTTTTTCCCTCGGTATCTTATGCGTTTTGGTGCAGTTGTAAATGGGATCAATTATGATTCTTTAATTTCTCTGTCTTCTTTCTCATTGTTAGCATATAAAAATGCAACTGTTTCCTGTACGGTGATTTTGTATGCAAATCCTTCCCTGATGGCCCAGTAATTGTTTATCTCTCCTGTGTTCAGCTTCTTTTTCTCAATAATTTTATCTTCTATATCACTTATTCTCTCTCCTGCCTCATTTATCCTAGCAGTAGGAGCTTCCATTGTTGATTGAATCTCAGCAATATCCTTTTTTATTTCAACCTGATTATATCTCACTTCTTTTATTTCTCCAGAAAGGGATTCTCTAGTGTTTCATCTGCTTTTCTCAAGCCCAGCTTGAAAATAATATATAATAATATATAATATATATATATAATATAATTATATATATATTTTTAATTTTATCTCTAACATTTTACCAATATCCATATTTATTCATTCTCTTCCACCTTGTACTGTCTCTTGTTCTTTTTGCTGGGAATTTTTCTTTCTGGTCATTTTCTCTAGAGAAGAATAAATAAACAAGAGAACAAATAAAAAATAAAATAAAAATATATAAATATATAAATACCAACCTCAACCCCGGGGAAATATACAAAGCCAAAAAAAAAAAAAAAGGTTAGGGGACAAGAGAAGAAAATCAAACAAGTAGACAGAACAAGGGTGATACACTTGGTCTTGGGTGTATTTTGGTTTGTTTGCTAGAAGACATATCCCAAACTTGTAAAGAAAGGAAAAAAAAAATATATATATATATAAATATATATATATATAATATATCTATGTATATAAAAATAGAATACGGAGTAAGAAAGGCAAAAACGAAGAATATATCTATAAAAAACAAATGTAAAAATGAAAATTTTAAAATTTAAAAATGAAAAATTTAAAAAGACTTAAAGTGTTGACAAAATAAGGAACTAGTTCAAAAGGGAAAAAAAGAAAATTTTAAACTGAAAGACAAAATAACCATGAGAAATAACCTCAAATTCTCTATACTATTTTTTTCTAGCACTGAAGTTTTTCAGTTCTCTGTGATACAAAACATTTTATTACCTTGGTATTACTGATAATCTTCTGGTAGAGGGGCCTGCTACAATGAATCTCAGGTGTCTTTGCCTGGGCAGAGTTTCTCTGCCCTCACAGGAGGCCAGACTCAGTGTAAGCTGCTTCCACACCTCCTACCTTGCAAAAAGTGATCACTTTTCTATTTGCACAGTTGCAGCAATTCTTTTCTTAGGTCTTAGGTTGAGTTCATAGGTGTTCAGAATTATTGGATAGATATCTAGCTGAATCCAGGGACCAGATGAAACAAGGTCCCATACTCTTCCTCCATCTTCCAATAGAAATCTGATGCATTTTTATACACTAACAACAAATTATCAGAAAGATTAAAAATAATTCAGTTTACAGTTGCATCAAAAAGAATAAAATAATTGGGCATAAGTTTAACCAAGGTGGCGAAAAAACTGTATTTGATTTTTTTCCCAATTTATTTATTTTCAGAAAAACAGTATTCATTATTTTTTCACCACACCCAGTGCTCCATGCAAGCTGTGCCCTCTATAATACCCACCACCTGGTACCCCAACCTCCCACCCCCCCGCCACTTCAAACCCCTCAGACTGTTTTTCAGAGTCCATAGTCTATCATGGTTCACCTCCCCTTCCAATTTACCCAAATTCCCTACTCCTCTCTAATGCCCCTTGTCCTCCATGCTATTGGTTATGCTCCACAAATGAGTGAAACCATATGATAATTGACTCTCTCTGCTTGACTGATTTCACTCAGCATAATCTCTTCCAGTCCCGTCCATGTTGCTACAAAAGTTGGATATTCGTCCTTTCTGATGGAGGCATAATACTCCATAGTGTATATGGACCACATCTTCCTTATCCATTCATCCGTTGAAGGGCATCTTGGTTCTTTCCATAGTTTGGCGACTGTGGCCATTGCTGCTATAAACATTGGGGTACAGATGGCCCTTCTTTTCACGACATCTGTATCCTTGGGGTAAATACCCAGGAGTGCAATTGCAGGGTCGTAGGGAAGTTCTATTTTTAATTTCTTGAGGAATCTCCACACTGTTCTCCAAAGAGGCTGCACCAACTTGCATTCCCACCAACAGTGTAAGAGGGTTCCCCTTTCTCCACATCCTCTCCAACACATGTTGTTTCCTGTTTTGTTAATTTTGGCCATTCTAACTGGTGTAAGGTGATATCTCAATGTGGTTTTAATTTGAATCTCCCTGAGGGCTAATGATGATGAGCATTTTTTCATGTGTCTGATAGCCATTTGTATGTCTTGATTGGAGAAGTGTCTGTTCATATCTTCTGCCCATTTTTTGATGTGTTTGTCTGTTTCGTGTGGGTTGAATTTGAGGAGTTCATTATAGATCCTGGATATCAACCTTTTGTCTGTACTGTCATTTGCAAATATCTTCTCCCATTCCGTGGGTTGCCTCTTTTTTTTTTTTTTTTTCCCAATTTATTTATTTTCAGAAAAACAGTATTCATTATTTTTTCACCACACCCAGTGCTCCATGCAAGCTGTGCCCTCTATAATACCCACCACCTGGTACCCCAACCTCCCACACCCCCGCCACTTCAAACCCCTCAGACTGTTTTTCAGAGTCCATAGTCTATCATGGTTCACCTCCCCTTCCAATTTACCCAAATTCCCTACTACTATCTAACGCCCCTTGTCCTCCATGCTATTGGTTATGCTCCACAAATGAGTGAAACCATATGATAATTGACTCTCTCCGCTTGACTGATTTCACTCAGCATAATCTCTTCCAGTCCCGTCCATGTTGCTACAAAAGTTGGATATTCGTCCTTTCTGATGGAGGCATAATACTCCATAGTGTATATGGACCACATCTTCCTTATCCATTCATCCGTTGAAGGGCATCTTGGTTCTTTCCATAGTTTGGCGACTGTGGCCATTGCTGCTATAAACATTGGGGTACAGATGGCCCTTCTTTTCACGACATCTGTATCTTTGGGGTAAATACCCAGGAGTGCAATTGCAGGGTCGTAGGGAAGCTCTATTTTTAATTTCTTGAGGAATCTCCACACTGTTCTCCAAAGAGTCTGCACCAACTTGCATTCCCACCAACAGTGTAAGAGGGTTCCCCTTTCTCCACATCCTCTCCAACACATGTTGTTTCCTGTTTTGTTAATTTTGGCCATTCTAACTGGTGTAAGGTGATATCTCAATGTGGTTTTAATTTGAATCTCCCTGAGGGCTAATGATGATGAGCATTTTTTCATGTGTCTGATAGCCATTTGTATTTCTTGATTGGAGAAGTGTCTGTTCATATCTTCTGCCCATTTTTTGATGTGTTTGTCTGTTTCGTGTGGGTTGAGTTTGAGGAGTTCATTATAGATCCTGGATATCAACCTTTTGTCTGTACTGTCATTTGCAAATATCTTCTCCCATTCCGTGGGTTGCCTCTTTGTTTTTTTGACTGTTTCCTTTGCTGTGCAGAAGCTTTTGATTTTGATGAAGTCCCAGAAGTCTATTTTCGCTTTTGTTTCCTTTGCCTTTGGAGACGTATCTTGAAAGAAGTTGCTGTGGCTGATATCGAAGAGATTACTGCCTATGTTCTCCTCTAAGATTCTGATAGATTCCTGTCTCACGTTGAGGTCTTTTATCCATTTTGAGTTGATCTTTGTGTACGGTGTAAGAGAATGGTCGAGTTTCATTCTTCTACATATAGCTGTCCAGTTTTCCCAGCACCATTTATTGAAGAGACTGTCTTTTTTCCACTGTATATTTTTTCCTGTTTTGTCGAAGATTAATTGACCATAGAGTTGAGGGTCCATATCTGGGCTCTCTACTCTGTTCCACTGGTCTATGTGTCTGTTTTTATGCCAGTACCATGTTGTCTTGGTGATCACAGCTTTGTAATAAAGCTTGAAATCAGGTAAGGTGATGCCGCCAGCTTTATTTTTGTTTTTCAACATTTCCTTAGTGATTCGGGGTCTCTTCTGATTCCATACAAAGTCCTAGCAACAGCAATCAGACAACAGAGAGAAATAAAAGGTATCCAAATTGGTAATGAAGAAGTCAAACTCTCTCTCTTCGCAGATGACATGATTCTTTATATGGAAAACCCAAAAGACTCCACCCCCAAACTACTAGAACTCATACAGCAATTCAGCAGCGTGGCAGGATACAAAGTCAATGTGCAGAAATCAGTGGCTTTCTTATACACTAACAATGAAAATACAGAAAGGGAAATTAGAGAATCGATTCCATTTACTATAGCACCAAGAACCATAAGATACCTGGGAATAAACCTAACTAAAGAGGTAAAGGATCTATACTTGAGGAACTATAGAACACTCATGAAAGAAATTGAAGAAGACACAAAAAGATGGAAGACCATTCCATGCTCTTGGATCGGAAGAATAAACATTGTTAAAATGTCTATACTGCCTAGAGCAATCTATACTTTTAATGCCATTCCGATCAAAATTCCACCGGCATTCTTCAAAGAGCTGGAGCAAATAATCCTAAAATTTGTATGGAATCAGAAGAGACCCCGAATCGCTAAGGAAATGTTGAAAAACAAAAATAAAGCTGGCGGCATCACCTTACCTGATTTCAAGCTTTATTACATAGCTTAAATTGGGAAAATATTGAAGAAATTGGAAGAAGACTCTTAAATGGTTAAACTCTAAGTAAAATAATATGTATTTTCTATAGACCAGACAGACTTTTAATGGTGACTTTATTTTCACCTAATGCATCTGAATAAAAAATAATCCTCCCTTTAGAGAAGGAATTATAACTGTATAATGGTAGGATAGTTGGTATATCATTTCAGAAACTTACAAATCTATGTTGCTCTCTGTACTGTTGAAAAAAATCAAATATATGTTTTGAATTATGTGTGTAAAATATATTGTTTCACCAGTAAACTCTCACACTTAAGAGTATAAGAGTTCATACTTAAGCTACCACTTAAATCTAAAATGCAACATATAATAGTGGAGCCTTACCAGAAACCAGTGGTATTAAGTAATTGCTGTCTGCTTACATAACACCAGCTATGTCTGTCTTATTGTTTACTAAAATTAAAAGTCCTAGGGGTGCCTGGGTGGCTCAGTCAGTTTCAGCTCAGGTTATGATCTTAGGGTCCTAGGATCAAGCCCTTCATCACTCTGTGCTTAGCAGGGAGTCTGCTTGAGATTCTCCTCCCTTCCCTCTGTTCTCCCCTGTTCTCTCTCTAAAATAAAAATAATAGTAATAATAATAAAGGCTCTGAAAAAATAAATAAGAGTATTATATGTACAAATTAAAATTATACATTTATAAATTAATATTCTGTATTCAGGCACACTTTCAAAAAGAATAAAACAAAAGAGTAATGTCTTCCAATATCTGCCTATAAAGATAATTCAGGTAACACCATATATTTAGTACTACATACATATTCAGTGTCATACAGAAAGTTACTCAATACACTATTAAGTGAAGAAATTTAGTAACAAGCAATTATGTGGAGTAAATGACAGCACTGGGGGAAGGGGGATCTAGAACAGCAATGACCAAGGAAAATTTATATGCTGATAGAGAAAGAAGAGAGGGGAAAGTGAATGGGAAGAAATCAGAGAGGGAGAGAAACCATGAGAGACTCTGGACTCTGGAATCCAAACTGAGAGTTACAGAAAGGAAGACTGTGGGAAGATGGGATAACCCGGTGATGGGTATTAAAAAGGGCACATGTGGTGATGAGTGCTAGGTGTTATATGCAACCAATGAATCACTGTACACTACATCAAAAAGTAATGCTGGCTAACTGAATATAATAACTTAAAAGAAAAGAAGTTCTATAATCTGCAGTGCCCAATGTGGTAATCAACACCTACATGTGGCATGTGAGCACTTGACCATGTACCTAGTGTGACTGAGGAATATCCAAGTACTTAAAGTCTTTTAAATTTATTATTTCAAGACTAAATATTCATTTAATCTTTTTACTTCTAACGTATCTCAATATTCTCAAATCCCTCTATATTTTTTTCTTGGTAACTAGGTTGTTCGCTTATAAAGAATTTAAAATTTCTCCATGCTTCGTAACATCATTTTAAGGAAATAGGTAAAAGCATTTAGATATGTACTCGGGAATTAACTCATAAGATAGTTCTCATAAAATAAGAATGCTTTCTCAAAGCTACAACCTCTTCTAGGCTAGGTCCTTAGTTATGGTGCAAAATATAGGATGTTGTATTTTATTACTCTTTCTTGCTCTTCATTTATTTCTTTCACTTTCACACACTCTTTTACTCTTTTCTCATCTCTTCTTTGTTTTTTTTTCTCTTTTTTATATTGTTTTCTTTTTGTTTAATGCCATATAGTAGAATATGGTAAAACTAGAAAGTCACCTTTAAAGTGAAAGTAAGGAAAATAAAAGAGGAAACAAGATTAACACATTTAATTTTAGTTATATTTTATGTTTATAACTTTTTATATTAGTTATAACTTACTTTTATTCTATATTGGCTATAAATAGTGCAAAAATATTTTAAAAATGTAAGAAGGGGTGCCTGGGTGGCTCATTTGGTTAAGCAGTTGCCTTCAGCTCAGGTCATGATCCCAGGGTCCTGGGATCAAACCCCACTTCAGGCTTCCTGTTCAGTGGAGAGCCTGCTTCTCCCTCTCTCTCTGCTTGCGTGCTCAGCCTACTTGTACACTCTATCTCTGTGTCAAATAAAATCTTTAAAAAAATAAGAAAATGGGCAACAATTTGAAATAATGTTAATTAGTTCTACAGATAACATAACAGCCTTATATGAAACTGATTGAGGGAGAAAACCTAAAATCATAAGTTATGCATAATAAAGGATGCATAAACAGATGAATGGTTCAGAAATTCTTGATTTGTCATTCAACTGTCATTGAGAAAGGGAGTGCAAAAGGGAAGCTAATTTACTAAACAAGCATGTTCTGAAGTGAGAGTCCATTTCAGGCACTGGTGTAGGCATTGGGGGTAGGGTAGTAAGCAGAACTAAATCCCTATTATTAAGTGTACATTTTTTGGATGATTTTAAAAATATTGATGAAGCTTATATCTCTGAGTCTCATGAAATCCAAACTTATTTATTGACCCAGATACGTCATCCTTCATGAACACAAATGATGCTATATAGTTTCCGCTAATGAAATATATAAATGTCGTAATAATGGCTGGTTGCGTCTTTTTATTTTCATTTTAATATGGAAGATTTTCAATTTCTCTACTCTAGAATCCTGCGTTGTGAATCAAAAACGGTTGTCTTCTCATATGCCCCATGAATACTTTGTGTTCATCTCACTGATACAGTTTAC
Organism: Neogale vison; assembly: GCF_020171115.1. NCBI lineage: Eukaryota > Metazoa > Chordata > Mammalia > Carnivora > Mustelidae > Neogale > Neogale vison. The sequence continues at coordinate 112,404,642 of NC_058102.1, read as the reverse complement.
ATAAGTTAAATACAGCTTACAGTAGAATTGCATAGAACAGTGAACTTTAAAGTTGCTACACTGTTTGTTGTCCCCTTTTGTTAAAAATGCCAAGTTTGCTTGACTTCAATTCAAATCCATACATGCCTTTCCAAAATTGCACATGACTTTTTTCTCAAATATTGCCTTCCTAGTATGCCTAACACTTTCTTTGTTTTTAATATTATAAATGATTACTGTTCCCCCAAATATGAAAATATACCAGTCTAGAATACCTGTTCATTTTCTAAAGATCTGTTTTAGAGTTAGTTCATAAAGACAATCATCTGTTCAGCCACATTAAAGTATAACGTAAAAGTTTTGCAGAAATTAACAGGCTCTTTTAAAAATTTACCCAGATTCTAAAATTTAAAAAAAAAAAAAAACAGATTACATCCTTTCCTAAAAGTACACATAGTTTAACATGGGTTAAGTCCTATTTGGTTTTGGGGAAATTTTAAGAATGATTTCTGGGTTTGTCTAGAATTTTAGAAATGTCATTAAGTTATTTTGTAAAATAGTAAGTAGGCCATTTCACTCTAATAGAAAACTATTTTTCAATCTATACTAAACTCAGAACAAGTTCAGGATCACTGCTAGACTTGGGCCTCCTCTAAAATTACGTTTTTCCATAAGGCTTTGGAAACAACAGATTTTAAATACAGTGTGCAAAAGAAACATGCATTCTTATACTCCTAAGTATCTCTTTGTACTTAGAGTGCCTATCTGCAAACCACATTGTTTTATTTAACAGAATATTTAACATATATTCTCAATAGGTCTCCCACTCATATGTTTTTCAGTGTTCCAAGATTCACTGTTTAGTGCTTCATGCAATATGTGCCCTCTTTAATATCCACCACCAGGCTTACCCATTCCCCCCCTTCCCTCTAAAACCCCCAGTTTGTTTCTCAGAGTCCACTCATATTTTACTGTAAGTTTCATACTTAAAATGTACAATCATTTCCTTTATTTACAAATAGCCTTTTTAAAGATGTCAAAGTCTGACAAAGTTTGGATTGTAATACATTTTTAGTATTAATGGTGGCATCAAACATTTACTCATTTTGCTCTGTTAAGTCTTCAGCCACAAATTCTAGTCATAACTGCCATACCTAAACCACTTTTCCTAATGTTCTAACTTAAACTAAGTTTGACAAATCTAAATAGAGTCTCCTTTTGGTTTAAGCTCTTATGCCTACATTGTGTTTCTGTCATAGGAATGATGGTAAGGGGGACTAATTAGAAGTCCAAGGAATGTGCCAGGGTTAAAATCACAGATTCTGCTCATTAACAGTCATTTACCTAAGAGTATTTCCAAAGAATTCTTTCAATGTCTGAAAAGAACAAAAACTGAAAGGGGGAGGAAGGAATAAGTTGAGAAAACCATTTATAAATATTTTATACTTGAAGTATGATTTTTTTTAAATCACTGATACCATCCATGGAGGAATTCAATTATAAGTAAAATTTCAAATATTGTTTATTTTCATTATTTGTGCCTATGTATTTTTTGTATGCATGGATGTCTGTGACCATTTTAAAGGGGGATATCCTCTCTAAATTTAAAGAGTAGAAAAAGAAAGAGGAAAAAAATCAGAGCCATTTTGTTAATTGTCGTTTTCCTGCTGTTTCCATGGTAATACTGGCTGCCAGACTTCTCTGCAGAGTGACAGTCCAACAATTCACACACTACACCCTTTCAAGCACAATGAATGGCTGTGAAAGAGTCCGAACAGGCACCATTCAGGAAACATGTGATATCTACTCAATGCACTACCTTTCATCCACATTTTCCAAATTGTAGTTAATTTAATTCTAAACAAATAGCTAAGGGGTACAAATGAGGATTAGAAGGAAAAGAACATCTTGAGCCCTAATGGGGGTGGTTTGTCTGAAGAACAATACAGTACTTTCTTCTGTTGCCAAGAAGGCTGTTGTAAAAATGCATTTTCCCTCTTCATCTAAGGTCTTCATTTAAACTCTATATCAACAGTGAGAACTATGACAGAAAATTTCTTGGCAAAATAGTTTATGCAGATTTTGGCTTTCCATTTGGAAACACATTTGATACAGTATGAAGTAATTTCATTTAATGTGAAATAAAACATAACATCAGACATTTTATTGACATTTAGAAGCTACCAATTTTTATAAGGTTCTATTTTCCTCAATTTTTACCATCCTTCAAGGATCAGGAGAAGAAAAACAGTGAACTATGAAGTCCCTATAACAAAATACAAGGAATTGTCTTTATTTAGTCTAGAGTTCCATGTGTTTTTTGTATTTGGATATCAGTTAGGTAAGTCATGGTCATTTGAAAAAAAAAGGACAAGAAAAGGTAAAATGGCATCCCTACATATAATTTGGTATTATTTGAACAAAAGAATCATGGAAGAATTATCTCCCACATTCATTTTTCAGATACATGGCTCAGAAATACCAACCTTTAATTTTATATTCAGTATCACAATTGTACCTATAAGCTTATTTGCATTTCCTCTATTATATTTAACTTTCTAAGAGACTACTCTTATTTATGTTTACTGATTAAAAAAAAATCCAAATGACTCTAGTAATACTTCTTCATCCCCATTTCAACATAGTTCTGTTTGAAATATGAGCATATCTGTAACTTTATCTTCACTGTTGATGATTACATAATATACTTCCAACCCAACTGAGTTACTTGAGAGGTTATCACATTGGTCTTCAGAGAGTTTCTGTGATTTTTACCTTGATAATAATTTCAGAAGAATAGACTTTTATTCAGTTCCAATTTGTCAGCTATAAAATAATTGATAAAGAAATAAGACTTTTAGTGACTTTAATTTCTGAGTATATTTGTTCTAGGGCTAAAGTATGAACTGTACTAAGTCTTTTTGGAAATATCAATGGTACAAGGATCATAGTATTTCAGATGTTTGACAAAGGTCTTAAAATTCCTTCTTTTTTACTCACCTTCTGATTTTTCCTCTAACGTTGTAGACCTTAGGGTTGATAATGTACAGTTGTTGATATGTGCAGGACAAAAAGTCATTTTCCTCATGTGTAAGAGCTAGTATCAGATGTTACCTTGTGAAAAAGCCATCTTTGATATGTAGAATCAGGTAGGAAGCCATTAATTTTATTACTTCTAAAAATTTTAATCTAGAAGAAATCATAATGGTTTTCTTATGACAAGGGGAAGAAATGGACACTTTCAGTGTAAATAGTTGCATTTAGTTTCTAGGAAGCTGATATTATCATTTCAAGCCTGGGACTCAAAACCATCTAGCACTGGGCATCTCAGTGTCAAGAGTGCTGTGGGCAGATCACCCTCCATTCATGCTCCTACCACCCTCAATTTTGTCTACTTCTTTTCAAGCCTGCACTCCTATGGAACAAAAATATACCTTCAAGATTTCATCTTTTGAGAGATATCAGTAAAACTTAGATGTTATCTCTGCCAAGCCCATACCTGTGTGCTACTGTATATCTTAGGCAAAGAGTAGAGGGAAGAGGAATTGGATTTATTAATATTACTTTTAAACACATAAATTGCAAATAAACCTATTTTATGGTAAGTTTCCAAATATTAAAAAAAAGTTAAGTACTTAGAAGTGGTCTATGGAAGGAAAAAGCACAGGTAAAAGATAATTATTTCAAAGAAAATTTAATAATGCTTGAAGAAAGCTCACTATCAACAGTTAGTTTGAGAAGAGAAGCTCTTGGCTTGATAATGGTGCTTATCCAGCTACACTATGACTATCCATATGCCTTATTACTATCTCTCAGAGCATTTCTTATTAAGAAATGAAATTTCCCTGGACCAGATTTTAAATTAAAAAAAAATCAATAATGACATTATTTTTTCACAAACACAAGAGGAAAACAATAGGAAGCTATAGGAATTAACCCTGTAACAGATTGGTTACATGCCTCACTATGGTAGGCTCAGTAGTTTATTTTCTCCCAAAATAACAAATCATCATATTCTTCTACAGAGGGTACATTTGTCCAAGGAAACTTCCAGACCCACAAATGGATAGAGGGACTTGGGAAACTCTTGAAATAGTATGCCACATGGAAGATGTATTTGTCTAAATAATTTGTCTAATTCTGAAGAGAGGCTCAAAATTTTATCTAAATCTCAAAATGTGACATTACCCAAAAGTATGGACATCACTGATTTGTGGAGTTTTAAGAACATTAGTGTTACCATCACTGTGTTACATGTGATTTCTTTAATCTACATTTCCCAGAGAGCTGAAAACTCTGTTACCATAAAAATTAACAAACTGTTCACTCAGTCCAATAAGTTTCTTAAAAACAAAAACATATAGTATTTGTCATGTATTTTTTAGGAATGAGTATTCTTTACCTTTTTCTCACACTTGGTCCAAATAAAGAGAAAAGTCACTAAACTCAGAAGCTTTCCAAAAGGTTGACGGTAATTCACAAGTGATTTCACTGTTTTTTAATTTTTGTTTGTTTGTTTTTTATTAACACCATTGTACTTACACAAAAGTGACACTGAGAATGAAGGCTTCCTGTTTTTTTGTTTTTTTATTTTTTAATTTTTTTACTTTGGGGCATAAATATGAGTCTTTAATTTTACAATGTCACTTTTCTCAGAAGTGGGCCTTCTGGCCTATTTAAACCTTATTTTGAGACTAGTAAAGAACAGCTGAAAAGCTTCATCTTTAGAAAACATGGAGAAAAAAACAGGAATGAATCACACAACATTTTCATTATGGGCATATTAGCTCCTTATAAGAGGGAAATATGGATCCTTTGGATCATGTCAAATATTCCAGCAGACTGCCCAAATAGCAGATGTTTGTGAATTTAACTTGTCATCTTTAAACACAGTATCTAATTGTTTTCCTTCATTCAAGCAACAAATAGCTTTTAGCAAGGAAGGTCAATGTTACTCAAATTCCTTCCATCAACAAAATGTTGATATTTTTACTTCATTTTAAAGGAAGATCAATTATCATTGGTCTTGGTAGCCATGTATCTATGTTAAAACAATCTGGAGAGCAAGAACTCTTAATGACTTTCTCTTACCTGAATATCTAATTACTCAAATGATACTATCAACAAAAACATGAGATGGAGAACCACAAACTCCAAATTTGCCCTTTTGGTGGTAATATAGTTTTGAGTGTCTCTATACAAAATACAATCTCTAGGATGACTTTTTTCAATAATAATTTTGAATATTTCCTTTCATATACCAATACTCTGCTAATCAACTCTTGGTTATTTAGGTTTTTATTTTCCACTCAGTTTGTCATTCTCAACAATTCAAGCATTTTGCCAATTTTTAAAAAATAAATAAAATAGAATGAAATAAAAATCTGTTGGATTTCTACTTAAAAGTTATGAGGAACAAATTAGAGAAGTAGTCTAAAAGTCTTAAAGTGAAAATTTTACAATATTGATTTACTTCTTTAACGATCTTGTTCCTTCCAAGAAATACAGGGCTTTGTCATTCTATAACTAAGGATCTAAGTGTTTTGGATGCTTTAGCTCAATTTGTCTTTAATAACCTCTTGAGATGGATGCAATGATTATCCATTACAGATAAGTAAAAAAAGAATTTTCAAACTTTAAGTAACATATTCAAGTTCACAAAACTTATAAATAATACTGCCAAGAATTGAAGTCAGGCAGTATATCTCAAAAGTTCTGAGCTTATAACCCAGAAGTTTTGTTTACCTCCTCTTTAGACTATTTATTATCATTCTTTTTCTTAATATTTGTTTTTCACTAAATTAAGGTAAGTTATTTAGCTTTTTTTGGATTTTATGTCCTTATGTGTATTTTAATCAATATTCAATATTTCTTCTCATGTTTTAGATATACATTTCAAAAATAGCATGTTGCTGGATTTTTTTAAAGAAATCTGATCATTGTAATTGGCAAAATGAATTATTAGCAACTATAATGACTATTGGTATATTTAGATTTAACTTTATCTTACTTTGAGCTTTATGTAAGTCTTGCTTTTCAGAGCTTATTTATTTTAATTATTTCTTGCTTTGTTTTTTTTTCTTTCTCTTTCATTTTTTTATTTCTTTGTCCTTTTTTTTCATTTATTTATTTTCAGCATAACAGTATTATTATTTTTTCACCACACCCAGTGCTCCATGCAATCCGTGCCCTCTATAATATCTACCACCTGGTACCCTGACCTCCCACCCCCTGCCACTTCAAACCCCTCAGATTGTTTTTCAGAGTCCATAGTCTCTCATGATTCACCTCCCCTTCCAATTTACCCCAACCCCCTTCTCTCTCACTCCCCATGTCCTCCATACTTTTTGTTATGCTCCACAAATAAGTGAAACCATATGATAATTGACTCTCTCTGCTTGACTTATTTCACTCAGCATAACCTCTTCCAGTCCTGTCAATGTTGCTACAAAAGTTGGGTATTCGTCCAGTTTGCTTTTTACATTTTATATTTTTAAAAAAGCATGACAATTTATATATTATGATTTTAATTTTTTATATAAATAATATTTACTTAGGCTTACTTATTATCATTTCTTTGGACTCTACTCTTCCTACATCTAGTTTTCTTTCTTTGTTTCTTTCTGAAATATATCATCCAGAAGTTCTGATTGTGTTGATCTGTTACTGGTAAACACCCTCAATTTTATCATTCCATTATTTTGTCACTTTGTTGTTTTTGAGAAGAAAACTATCAATTTATTTTAAGGAACTTTAAAACATATACATTAACACACATGAAAAGTTTTGAACAACATATAACAATATATAATTGTAAGAGGCTGCTCAATGTCGATGTCCCAGACAAATGATATATAATCACACACTCTTCCTAAATTAGTTTACCAGTTTAGTTACATAGGAGAAATGCATAAAAATAATAATAACTATAAAAATTTGGTGTTTATTCTTCTAAGCACTCTTGTAAGTCCTTTTCAGAAATCAGTTAAACATCAGTGTAGTATGTCTAGGTATAATTTTTTTAAAATTCTGCTTTAGATGTGAAGTCCCTTTTTAACTTGTGGGTTCTTGTTTTTAATTTATTTTTCAAAATCCCTGCATTTCTTTCAAATATTTTTTCTGTCACATTTTAAGCTCCATTAACACATGTTGACATGTATATCTTTTTATATATCTCTCACTTTTTTAAATAAAATTTTCTACCTTTAAGGGTTTTTGAATCTCAGTCTATGCATTTCTTCTGATATATCTTTGAGTCTTCAGCTGTGAACAATCTCCTATTAAAAACATCTAATGGGTTATCAAGTTTAATTATTGTATTTGAAAGCTCCAAAATGCCTCTTTTAGCTTTCTTTTTATGATCTATTTATCCTCTTTGTTTTAAATTGTGTGTGTTGTATCCTGATTTGATTGGAAATTTTGTTGACCTCTAGACTGGTCTATGAGGAAGTTATAAGATGCATATCTGAATATTTTCTTCCATAGGGGATTTACTGTTACTTCTGGTAAGCATTTAGGATAGGTACAAAATAACTTAATACTAATGAGGGCTGATCCAGAGCAGGACTTCTGAATTTTTAAGAGCTGATCTATTTCTGAATCACTCCAATTAGCAGCATGTAGTCCTTTCAGTGGTCCCAGCTGAGCATGAAGTGTTAAAATGTTCACTTATCCTTCATGATCTCTGAAATCCAAGTTCTGTACTCATAGCTCCATATGATTTTTGAAAGCTCTGCCAGATTTTCAGCCTTTCAGAGGCCTCATCGAAAATCAAACTATCTAAAGAGGAAAAGCAACAGAGAATATAGAGCTCACATTATCAAACTGAGCTCCAGAATCTTGTCCTCACAATCCACAGATCCATAGGTGTTCACTAATTTGTTAGCTCTCTGATGCTTTCAAACACACACACACACACACACACACACACACGCACACATGCATGGAAATACACTTGCATTTTGGTCTGTTTTTAATTACAATACATGACTTAATGCCTGACTGTGCCTAGCATAGAATGACAGTCAACACACTGTTAAAGAAGAAAATATTTTTAAACATATTTATTATGTTCCAGGCACTCTTTTAAGTACATATATATTTTTTGATACTAGTTAGTAAAATTCCTAAGTAATTATATCTTACGAATGAGTATAGAGACATCAAGTAAATTGTAAAAATTTGCATATCTGTAAATGGTAAAGCCAAGTTTAAAAGACAAGTTTGTATGAAAGAAAGCATTATTATTTTGTTGTCTTTTTTAGACAAATGCTCTCTATTTTCTCTGTTTTCTTTTCTTTTTCATTTCTTCCCTTCATTCTCATTCAAGCTCTCTCTTCCTCTTTCTCAACCTCTTCCTATTTTTTTTCTTTCTTAAAATCTAAAGATAAGATATGATCGAACAACATTTCCAGCCTACATTCTCACTAACTAGAGCACCAACACAGGTGGGTCTGTATATTATGATGACACTGGCTGTTTGATAAATTAGTAGGGGAGGCTAATTCTGTTTACATCATCTGTTATACCACCTCAATTGTTCTCCAGTATGATCCCTTAATAATACATGTCTCTTTCATCTCCTGGTCTCCCAAATTGCCACAAATCTCTCCACTTCTCATGATCATTTTTCTCCTACCTTAGACACTTTAAATTTATCTTTTATTAAGAACTATACCCACTTCCTAAATGTATCTATAATTGCAGTTTTGCCAGACTCCAATTGATTCTCCAAACTGCAGCCAGACTGATCTTTCTAAAAAGTAAAACTTTTCATGATATACCTGCCAAAAGCCTTCAGTGGTCTAATATATCCCTCGGGGCAATCCTCAGCAGGGAAGAGAAAGTACTTTGTGGTCTAGCCCTTCTCACTTTTTAGCTTCTCTGCACATTTTCCACAGCTCTTCAACATGTCATGTTCTCTGCACTCTTTTTTTTTTTTAATTTTCACATATTGTTTTCTTTCTTTGGTATTGGAATGTCTTTACCCCTTCCTGTTTTATCATTGAAAAAACATTTTTAGTATCAATGCAGTCATGACTTCCTCCAAGAAGATTTTTCAAATCACTGATGACAAGATTTTTACGTTTCCAGATATTTCTGCACAGTCCATATTAGTTCAATGATCATATTGTCCTGTAGTTTCCTATTCCCTCACCTGTATCCTCACTCCACATGCCTCACAATCAATTAGATATGGAAAGTACCCTCAATAAATGTTTATTTAATAAATGACTGAATAAATGAATGATAAGAAAATAAAAGTCCACAAAATGCCCATGGTGTGACCTAATTTATATGCAAGAAAAACTGATGCACATACTTGCACACATACATACATGCAAGTAAAATAATCAGAAGACTACATAGCAAAACATTTATAATAGTTATAAAAAATACATTCATAAGTTACCTGTATAATGCAATCAATCATGAGAAAGAGATTATAAGTGTTACTTCTAATTTTATCACAACAGGATAAGTCATAGCATCTGAAATTTCAAGTGGTTTTGCAAACCACGTTCTTGAATGGCATTTTGATACCAGGATTTGAGCCTTAATTTGGTTATGGAATCAAATTATGTTCAACAATAGTGTATTAAATTCCTGTCATGATATTACTACTTAACTAGGAGCTAAGATAGAAAGGAACAATTGTACATCTGTTTTTGGGGTTTTCACAAACTTTTGAAGAGAAAAAAATTAGTATACATACATAAGACTTGGAATTTTTTTTATTAATTAATTTTCAGAAATACAGAATTTATTATTTTTTCACCACACCCAGTGCTCCATGATATCCCTGTCCTCTATAATACAGACCACCTGGTACCCCAACCTCCCACTCCCCCGCCACTTCAAACCCCTCAGATTGTTTTTCAGAGTCCATAGTCTCTCATGATTCACCTCCCCTTCCAATTTACCCCAACTCCCTTCTCCACTCTAACACCCCTTGTCCTCCATGATATTTGTTATGCTCCACAATTAAGTGAAACCATATGATAATTGACTCTCTCTTCTTGACTTATTTCACTCAGCATAATCTCTTCCAGTCCCATCCATGTTGCTACAAAAGTTGGGTATTCATCCTTTCTGATGGAAGCATAATACTCCATAGTGTATATGGACCACACCTTCCTTCTCCATTTGTCTGTTGAAGGGCATCTTGGGTCTTTCCATAGTTTGGCGATCGTGCCCATTGCTGCTATAAATATTGGGGTACAGATGGCCCTTCTTTTCACGACATCTGTATCTTTGGGGTAAATACCTAGGAGTGAAATGGCAGGGTCATAGGGAAGTTCTATTTTTAATTTTTTGAGGAATCTCCACACTGTTCTCCAAAGAGGCTGCACCAACTTGCATTTCCACCAACAGTGGAAAAGCGTTCCCCTTTCTCCATAACCTCTCCAAACAAATGTTGTTTCCTGTCTTGCTAATTTTGGCCATTCTAACTGGTGTAAGGTGATATCTCAAAGTGGTTTTAATTTGAATCTCCCTGAGAGCTAATTATGATGAACATTTTTTCATGTGTCTGATAGCCATTTGTATGTCTTGGTTGGAGAAGTGTCTGTTCATATCTTCTGCCCACTATTTGATATGATTGTCTATTTTGTGTGTGTTGAGTTTGAGGAGTTCATTATAGATCCTGGATATCAACCTTTTGTCTATACTGTCATTTGCAAATATCTTCTTCCATTCCGTGGGTTGCCTCTTTGGTTTCTTGACTGTTTTCTATGCTTTCCAGAAGCTTTTGATTTTGATGAAGTACCAAAAGTTTATTTTCGCTTTTGTTTCCTTTGCCTTTGGAGACATAACTTGAAAGAAGTTGCTGTGGCTGATATCGAAGAGATTACTGCCTATGTTCTCCTCTAGGATTCTGATGGATTCCTGCCTCACATTGAGGTCTTTTATCCATTTTGAGTTGATCTTTGTGTACAGTGTAAGAAAATGGTCGAGTTTCATTCTTCTACATATAGCCGTCCAGTTTTCCCAGCACCATTTATTGAAGAGACTGTCTTTTTTCCACTGTCTATTTTTCCCTGTTTTGTCAAAGATTAATTAACCATAGAGTTGAGGGTCCATATCTGGGCTCTCTACTCTGTTCCACTGGTCTATGTGTCTGTTTTTATGCCAGTACCATGCTGTCTTGGTGATCACAGCTTTGTAATAATGCTTGAAATCAGGTAAGGTGATTCTGCGAGCTTTATTTTTGTTTTTCAACATTTCCTTACAGATTCAGGGTCTCTTCTAATTCCATACAAATTTTTGGATTATTTGCCCTAGCTCTTTAAAGAATACAGGTGGAAATTTGATCAGAATGACATTAAAAGTAGAGATTTCTCTAGGCAGTATAGACATTTAAACAATGTTTATTCTTCTGATCCAAGAGCATGGAATGGTCTTCCATCTTTTTGTGTCTTCTTCAATTTCTTTCATGAGTGTTCTGTAGTTCCTCAAGTACAGATCCTTTACCTCTGTTGTTAAGTTTATTCCCAGGTATCTTATGGTTCTTGGTGCTATAGTAAATGGAATCGATTCTCTAATTTCCCTTTCTGTATTTTCATTGTTAGTGTATAAGAAAGCGACTTATTTCTGCTCATTGACTTTGTATACTGCCACGTTGCTGAATTGCTGTATGAGTTCTAGTAGTTTGGGGGTGGAGTCTTTTGGGTTTTCCATATAAGGAATCATGTCATCTGCGAAGAGAGAGAGTTTGACTTCTAAATTACCAATTTGGATACCTTTTATCTCTTTGTTGTCTGATTGCTGTTGCTAGGACTTCTAATACTATGTTGAACAAGAGTGGTGAAAGTGGGTATCCTTGTCTTGTTCCTGATCTCAATGGGAAGGCTGCAAGCTTTTTCCCATTGAGGATGATATTTGTTGTGGGTCTTTCATGGATAGATTTGATGAAGTTCAGGAATGTTCCCTCTATCCCTATACTTTGAAGCATTTTAATCAGGAACGGATGCTGGATTTTGTCAAATGCTTTTTCTGCATCAATTGAGAGGACTATGTGGTTCTTCTCTCTTCTCGTATTAATTTGTTGTATCACTTTGATTGATTTGCGAATGTTGAACCATCCTTGTAGCACAGGAATGAGTCCCACCTGATCATGGTGGATAATCTTTTAAATGTGCTGTTGGATCCTGTTGGCTAGGATCTTGTGGAGAATCTTAGCATCCATATTCATCAGTGATATTGGTCTGAAATTCTCCTTTTTGGTAGGGTCTTTGCCTGGTTTGGGGATCACGGTAATGCTGGATTCATAGAAAGGGTCAGGAAGTTTTCCTTCTGCTTCTATTTTTTGAAACAGCTTCAGGAAAATAGGTCTTATTTCTTCCTTGAAAGTTTGGTAGAATTCCCCAGGGAATCCATCATGTCCTGGGCTCTTGTTTTTTGGGAGGTTTTTGATTACTGCTTCAATCTCGTTACTAGATATCAGTCTATTCAGGTAGTCAATTTCTTCCTGGTTCAATTTTGGGAGTTTATAGTTTTCCAGGAATGCATCCATTTCATCTAGGTTGCTAAGCTTATTGGCATATAACTGTTGATAATAACTTCTGATGATTGTTTCTACTTCCATGGTGTCAGTTGTGATCTCTGCCTTTTCATTCATAATTTTATGAATTTGGGCTTTTTCTCTTTTCTTTTGGATTAGTGTGGCCAATGATTTATTGATCTTATTGATTCTTTCAAAAAACCAGCTTCTAGTTTCATTGATACGTTGTACTGTATCTCTGGTTTCTACCTCACTGATCTCAGCTCTAATCTTGATGATTTCCCTTTTTTTGTGTGGAGTTGGTTTGATTTGTTGTTGAATCTCCAGTTCCTTAAGGTGTAGAGATAGCTGGTGTATTCTGGATTTTTCAATTTTTTTGAGGGAGGCTTGGATGGCTGTGTATTTCCCCCCACAGGACCGCCTTTGCTTTATCCCATAGGTTTTGGACCAAAGTGTCTTCCTTCTCATTGGTTTACATGAATTGTTTCAGTTCTTCTTTGATCTCCTGGTTGATCCAAGCATTCTTAATCAAGGTGGTCTTTAGCTTCCAGGTGTTTAAGTTCTTCTGAACTTTTCCTTGTGATTGAGCTCCAGTTTCAAAGCATTGTGATCTGAGAATATGCAGGGAATAATCTCAGTCTTTTGGTATTGGTTGAGTCCTGATTTGTGACCCAGTATGTGGTCTATTCTGGAGATGGTTCTGTGTGCACTTGAGAAGAATGAGTATTCTGTTGTTTTAGGGTGGAATGTTCTGTTTATATCTATGAGGTCCATCTGGTCCAATGTGTCATTCAATGCTCTTCTTTATTTATTGATTTTCTGCTTCGATGATCTGTCTATTTCTGAGAGAGGCGTGTTAAGATCTCCTATTATTAGTGTATTCATATCAATATGACTCTTTATCTTAACAGTTTCCTTAAGTAATTCACTGCTCCCATAATGGGACCATAGATATTTATAATTGTTAGATCATCTTGGTAGATAGTCCCTTTAAGGATTTTGTAGTGTCCTTCTGTAACTCTGACTACAGTCTTTAGTTTAAGTCTAATTTATCTGATATGAAAATCGCTACCCCAGCCTTCTTTTGAGGCCCATTGGCATGAAAGATGCTTCTCCACCCCTTCACTTTCAGTCTGCATGTATCTTTCGGTTCAAAATGCGTCTCTCGTAGACACCATATGGATGGGTCCTGTCATTTTATCCAATCTGCAACCCTGTACCATTTTATGGGTGCATTTAGGCCATTCACATTGAGAGTTATTATTGATAGATACGTTTTTATTGACAACAAGTTACCTTTGAAGTCTTTCTTTCTGTAGACTGTCTCTATATTTCTGTTCAATGCTATTCTTAGGATTTTTCCTCTTTTATAGAACCCCCCTTAATATTACCTGCAGTGTCGGCTTCGTGGTTTAATAGTCTTTTAAGTCTTGCCGGTCTTGGAAACTCTTTATCTCTCCATCTATTTTGAATGTCAGTCTTGCTGGATAAAGTATTCTTGGCTACATGTTCTTCTCATTTAGTTCCCTGAATATATCTTGCCAGCCCTTTCTGGCTTGCCAGGTCTCTGTGGACAGGTCTGACGTTATTCTGATGGGTCCCTCTGTAAGTAGGGAGCCTCTTTGGCCTGGCGGATTTCAAGAGATTATACCTACAATTATAATTCCTCAATTTGACTCTCAGGTGTCGTGATGTTTTTTTGGAATGTATAATCTTGGGTGGAGACCTTTCAGCCTCTAGTACATGAACGCTGGTTCTATTCATGAGATTGGGGAAATTTTCATGAAGGACTTGTTCCACTATATCTTCTAGACTTCTTTCTTTCTCCTCCCCTTCAGGGATTCCAATAATTCTGACGTCGGAACATTTCATGGCATCATTTATTTCCCTGATTCTGTTTTCGTGGTTTCTAAACTGTTTGTTTCTGGCTTCCTCCTGATCCTTTCTCTCTATCTGTTTGTCCTCCAGATCACTAATTCTATCTTCTGTCTCAGTTATCCTAGCTTTGAGAGATTTTAGATTAGATGGAACTCATTGAGAGCATTGTGAAGCTCATCCCTGGTAGCTTTACGCTCCGCCCTAACATTGTGAACATCATGTCTGGTCGCTTTCAGTTCGGCTCTAATCAATTCTCTTTGGTCATCCATAGCTTTCTCCATCCGAGCTATTGCCTGGATAATTGTTAGCCTAAATTCTCTTTCTGACATATTGTCTATGTTGGTAGCCATTAGCTTTGTTGCAGAAGGTCCATCCTCTGTATTTTTCTTCTGTTGGGCATTGCTCCTCCTAGTCATTTTGGTGGGAGATGACTGAACAGATGTACTGGATGTATCAACTGTGGTGCAGTCAAGGTGCACCCTGAAACACTTCTGAGCAATCAGGATTTCCCACCCAAATGAGAGACAAAAGAAAAGAAAAAGAAAAAGAAAAAGAAAAGGAAAGGAAAAAAGAGAGAGAGAGAGACAGGAAAGAAAGGGAAGATGAAAGAGAAGTTCAGCCCTGATGGGTCCCAAGGTAAGATTTATGAAGTAGACAAAAGGAGACAAACAAAAAGACTGATACAAGTACATGACAAGAGAAAATATATATATATGCAAATAAAGGAAGAATCTAGTCTAAAAGAACCCCAAGTGTAAGATTTATATGACAAACACAAAAACACAGAAGCACTGGTGAAAGAAGAAAATGGGACAGTTCTTATAAATTCTCAGTGTGTGCAAGGAAGGTTGTTTTGATTCTTCCTGGATGTATCTTGATATCTTTGTTAAAGGACTCAACTTTCCTAAGATAAAGGGGATTAAAAATTGGTTTACCTATAGGGGTAGTATTGATTGGGGAAAAGGGATTACTTTGAAGTTTAACTCTATATGAATATTAGAGAATAAAAATAAAAAGGAATAAACTAGACTAAACTAAACTAAAATTAAAATAAAGGAATTCAAAAAATAAAAATACAAAAGAAAAACATAGGCTATGTATCAAAAATTTCCGGTTAGAAGGGTATTATGGAATTTGATGTACTGTACAGCTCCCTGTGATGGTAAATAGGTTAAAAAAGTTACCTATGTGTGAAAAATAAAAATAAAAAATGAACCAGAATAGTTGGAATGAGTGAACAATAAAAGTTTTCCTATGAAGTAGTGCTTGTTTTCTTGTAGTCCTTTTTTTTTTTTCTTTTTTTTTTTCCTTTTTTTTTTTTTTTTTCTCTCTTGGTTTGTTTTCTGGGGGAGGTGCCAGCCATGTGGGTTGTCAGTTAATGATGTTTCCTTAGTTAAGTCCTCCCGCCCCCCTCAAGGGGGTGGGCTCTGAGGAAACTGTTTTTTTTTCAGGCTTTTGTTGTCTGGCGGTTTTTATGTTTGTTCACTTTTTTTCTCTCACCTTGACTGCTTTTGATGGTTTTTGTAGTTTTAGAGAAAAACAAACCGCACACTGATCTCCCTCTCAGAGAGAGGTCTCAGTCTGGCTGCAGAGACTAAATAAGTTCCCCCTTGGTTGCTGGCAGAGCAGGTTCCAAGTTGCAGACCCTGGGGATGCAGGATCTTTTGCTTGTACCCAAAGCCAAGGCAGTGGTGGCTGTCTGGGAGCTCCCGACTGCCAGAGAGGTTCCAAGCAGCAATCGCACACTGAGATTTTGCCGCTGGCCCGGGCTGGGAGTGCCTGGTCTTGCTGGGTCTAAGAGTGCCCGGCTTGCACGCACCTCTTTCAGGGGCGGCTATGGGTCCCATGCGCGTCTCAGGCACTGAGAACGCGACGCAGGTCCGAAAGCACCAGGCTGGGCTTTTGCAAACCTCTGTCAGGGGAGAGAGTTTGGGGCTCGCGGCTTAGGCTCTAAAACAATGGCGTGGGTCAAAGAGCGCCAGCCGGGCCTTTTTGACTCTCTCAGGGGAGTATGAGGGACGTACGCGCGTATCTCAGGCTTTGTGGTAGGGCTCGCGCATTCTGCTGCCCAGCGTGGCTCCCATCCCCTCACAGGAGCCAGAACCCACGCATGCTCAGGCACGCTGGTGGCTTGGGGACCAAGACCTCGTTTCTCCACCGCACTCTCTCTGGCTCAGCACCAGGGAGGCTGTCCTGGGACTGGGGACTTAAGCCCCGTTCCCTAGCTGCCCCGATTCCCACAATTTCCCCCCGCAATCCTTTGCTCTTTTGGAGTGCTTTCAACCAGTCTCCAAGTTAATGCTGGTCCCCAGATGCAGGGCACTCTCGCTCGTATTAGGGTGTTACTTTCCAACTGGTCGCCTCTGGTGGCTCCCTTCCCCTTTTGTTTATCTTCCAATATCAGTCCACCATTCCCACTCTGCTTTACCTGCCCACTGGCATCTTTTGCCCCTGTAGAGATCTAGAGGTGTATAATTCTGATCTCAGGCTGATTTCATGGGTGAATGGAGTTCTTTGTTAGGTAATCAGCTCACTTTGGGGTACAGGCTGAAAAAGGTGCCTCCTCCTACTCCCCCGCCATCTTGTCCCCCCAACCTCAAATAGCAAGACTTGGAATTTTTTTGATCAGGTATTCAGGAACTGTATATATACTTGTTTGTAAGATATTCAAGGTTGGGGATGGGGTAACTGGATAATAGGTGGTGAGGAGGGCTTGTGTTGTGAGGAGCACTGGGTGTCATACACAGTAATGAATCATTGAGCATTAAAAACTAATGATGTACTACATGTTGGCTAACTGAATATAATAATAAAAATATTCAAGGTTAAACTTTATATATTTTAACACCTTTTGCATTCTATTCCCCTTGCATCTGTCCCTTCTGTTTTCCTATACTTACTTTTGAGGCACAGACTCTAACACATAAAAAGAACTGAAAAACCTTTAATGGTTAAACTATTATTTGCCTGAATGTCTCCATCAAGAGTATCACCAGGTGGCCATATTGCAGAGACTTGAATACCTACAGTTATGTTAACTGCAGGTTTTGCAAGATGTAATCACTTTGCACTTTCTCCTGTTGTTTCCAATCACATCAAGACCAAGTCCAGTCCCTCTTCCCCTACTGATTAGTGAATATCTGAAGATAAATACTTTGCTCCTTCTGAATCTTCTTTTTACTGCTACTTAAAAATTCCTTATGTGGGGGCACCTGGGTGACTCAGTGGGTTAAGCCTCTGCCTTCAGCTCAGGTCATGATCTCAGGGTCCTGGGATCAAGCCCCACATCAGGCACTCTGCTCAGTGGGGAGACTGCTTCCCCTTTTCTCTCTGCCTGCTGCTCTGCCTACTTGTGATCTCTCTCTGTGTTTCAATTAAAAAAAAAAAAAACTTAAAAAAATATTTAAAAAAAATTCCTAATGTGGAGCACCTGGGTGGCTCAGTGGGTTGAGCATATGCCTTTAGCTTAGGTCATGATCCTGGGGTCTTGGGATTGAGCCTGAAGTGGGGTTTCCCATTTTGTGAGGAGTCTCCTTCTCCTTTGCCCCTCCCCTGTAGATGCATTCTCTTGTTTTCAAATAAATAAAATCTTTAAAAGTAAATAAATAAATAATAACCCCCCCAATCTAATCTGGACAGGGATTAGCCGGTTTGTGGGTTGACTTTATGGAACCATATAGAAGTGTATATATCTCCAAAATAAAATATTTCCTCTTAGACTTGGCCTGTTATTATTTTCCATTATCAAAATATTTTATTGGTCCCTAAATATTATATATCTATATTATATATTGCATTATATATATTATATATATTAATTAATATATATTATATTTACCTAATACTGACAATGATTTTTTAAAATAGGTACTGTAATTATTTCCATAGTACAGATGAAGAAACTGAAGTACCAAGAAGTGAAATTACTTCCCTAAGGTCACCCAGTGTATAATAATGAATTTGAAATTTGAGATCAAAAAGTTTGTTTCTGGAGTCCCTCCATATGATATAGGGTCTCTCATAATACAATCACAATACAGTGACAAGTGTATAGCTTGTTATTTTCTCTCAGTGAGATTTGCAGTATATTAAGGGAATTTTGCCTATACAGCCACAAAGCTGGGGTGAACATTGTCAAAAGTTTCTCCTGGCAAGCTCTACTAAACACTACACTATGTCACCTAGCATCTGCTTTTTTAAAAAAAATAATTCAATTAAACTGTGTCTTCCATAATTTTTGTATTTTTCAAGAAATTACTAAATCACTCAGTGATATATTTTATATTTAAATATAAAAAGACATTATATTTTGAAATATAAATATATTTTATAAACTATAACTGTAACTAAAATATAACTTTAACCTAAATATAGCAAAGCATGTTTTAAAACATAACTATTTTAATTTTAAAAATATATATTTGAATATGAAGCCATATTTAAATAAATACACTAAGGTGCTCGCTTCGGCAGCACATATATTAAATAAATACACTAAGTATAGGTGAAAACAATGTTTTATAATGAAGCATTACAATTTTGGGACTATTGCTTGTTTATTAATTTAGTGAATCAGCCTACAGTGACAAAATAATATATTTCCTACTTATGTTAAAATGTGTCATTTGTTTTGAAGTTTGAAAGAAATGAAAGAGGCAACTGGGAAAATTGGTCATGCTATCTTACAGTGAAAATAGGAATTTTTTTCATTATTATGATTTAAAATAAATATAATGATTTTCCTCCTTAATATCCAGTGCAAGAAGTTCAGAAAATGAACTAGAGATAACTATGTCCTTGGCAGGGGTAGAGTGACACCGTGTGGAGTAAAACAAACACAGCCACTCCACAAGGCTGACACTAGCTCTCCCCAGAAAAACACAACTTGAAAAGAGAGGAAACTATAATAAACAAAAAAACAAACAACCTTAAAAAATAAAAGGGAGGAAACTAAAGATTGACTTTTTAAGTAAGCCATCTAATTTTCCTAAATTCTTCTCAAAATTCTTCAATAAGAATATGAGTATGTTCAAGTCAGGTAATAACCAAGATGGTTTATGCAGTTAGAATAGAATATATAACATTTTCTAGGAAATATTTTATACTCTAAATAGAATAAAATTTGTGGTAAGACATTATGATCATATACATCTGAGGAAATATATATATGCATTTTTTAAATACATATAACTTTTTAAAATTTAAATTCAATTAATCAACATATAATACATTATTAGTTTCAGATGTAGTGTTCAGTGATTCATCAGCTGTGTATAACACCATGTGCTCATCATATCTCATGCCCTCCTTAAGGACCGTAACCCAATCACCTCTTCCCCCCATCCATCTCCCCTCCAGCAACCCTCAGTTTCTTTCCCAGGGTCAAGAGTTCCTCATGGTTTGTCTCCCTCTCTGATTTATTCTCATTCAGTTTTCCCTCCCTTACCCTATAATCAGGTGCATTATTTCTTATATTCCACATATGATTGAAACCATATGATAATTTTCTTTATCTGACTTATTTCATTAGCATAATAACCTCCAGTTCCATCTACATCAATGTTAATGGTAGTTATTCATCCTTTGTGTGCTGAGCAACATTCTATTGTTATATATAGAATCTCTTATTTAATGCACACACCATATTTTATCCATGCTTTTATCTAGAAATTTCAGTGATCTAAGAACATTTAGAATAAAAGTTGTACCTTAAATAATTACTGAATAAACTTTCCTCTCAGATACTTTTTAGAAAATTTCAGAAGAATACATTCTATTTTGAGGGGTATTTTTTTTAAAAGATTTTATTTATTTATTTGACAGACAGAGATCACAAGCAGGTAGAGAGGCAGGCAGAGAGAGAGAGAGGAGGAAGCAGGCTTCCTGCTGAGCAGAGAGCCCGATGTGGGACTAGATCCCAGGACCCTGAGATCATGACCTGAGCCGAAGGCAGAGGCTTAACCCTCTGAGCCACCCAGGCGCCCTTGAGGGATATTTTTTAACATAAATGAGTTTCTTCCACAAGGAAAAGCCAGGAAATCACTGGCTAATGTGTACAATTGAGATGGTATTTGGAGAAAAATTTTTGAATTAAACTTTTTTTTTTAAGAAACACATATGTAGCAATGGCATTTACATATATTGTTATTTTTTTTCACTTGTTCATTTACTCAACAAATATTGATGGAACATATGTCACATTGTAGGTACTCTGAGAAATGTTAAACACCTCTGTAAAGTAGAAATCTTTGTCCTTGACTTAATTGCAGTATAACGAAAAGTCAGAAATATAAATTGAGTAATGTTTAAAATTAGCATCAAATATACCATTTTTAGCATTTATGGAAAAGATCATAATATTTTTATAGAGCTAATGGTAGTGCAAATAATACCATTTTCTCTTTCCAAAATATCCAAAAAATGTTTAAAACATGAATCATAGTATACCATTCACTGGCTCTAGATGTTCCCATCACATTTATATTAATTGGAATGCCCAGGCTGGTCTACACTATCTTCCCTCACTCCTTCTTTTATGCTTTTCCTCCTTCATCTCACTGTGTACTCCCCAGTCTCATAGGCCCTTTTTATTTTTTAAAGATTTTATTTATTTGACAGACAGATTGCAAGTAGGCAGAGAGGCAGGCAGAGAGAGAGGGGGAAGCAGGCTCCCTGCTGAGCAGAGAGCCCGATGTGGGGCTCGATCCAGGACACTGAGACTATGACCTGAGCCGAAGGCAGAGGCTTTAACTCACTGAGCCACCCAGGTGCCCCAAGTCTCATAGGCCTTTGCTCTGTTGTTGGACATATTGAGTCCATGTCTGCTGGTAGCAAGCCTTTGTACCAATTGTTTGCTGCTTGAAATGTTCTTCCCTGCTTTCTGCCATAAGGTGCTTATCTTTTAAGACTAAATGTGACTTGACTCCTATTTCCTCACAAAGGACATTTTTGACTCTTTGGCTTATTTCACTTAGCATAATATACTCTAGTTCTATCCATGTCATTACAAATGTCAATATTTCATTCTTTCTGATAGTTGAGTAATGTACATTGTATCTATATACGCTGCAACTTCTTTGGGCTCTTTCCATAGTTTTGGCTATTGTTGATAATGCTGCTGTAAACATTGGAGTCCAGATACACTTTCAAAGTTTTGTATACTTTTGGTAAGTACCTAGTACTGCAATTGCTGGATCATAGGGTAGTTACAATTTTGACTTTTTGAGGAACCTCCATACTGTTTTCCAGACTGGCTACACTAGTTTCCATTCCCACCAGCAGTGCGAGAGAGTTCCTCTTTCTGTGCATCCTCACCAACACATGTACTTTCTGGTGTTGCTAATTTTAGCCACTCTAACAGTTGTGAGATAATATCTTATCATGAAATATATTTATATTTCAATGATGATGAGTTGATATTGAAAATTTTTCATGTGTCTGTTAGTCATCTGGAGGTCTCCTTTGAAAAAATATCTATCATGTTTTCTGTTCATTTCATAACTGGATTATTTGGTTTTGGGGGTGTTGAATTTTTTAAGTTCTTTATAGATTTTGGATACCAACCCTTGTCAGACATGTCCTTTACAAATATCTTCTCCCATTCTGTAGGCTGCCCTTTTATTTTTGTTGATTGTTTCTTTTGCTGTGCAGAAGTTTTTATCCTGATGAAGTCTTGATAGTTCATTTTTGCTTTTGTTTTCCTTTGTGGCGATGTGTCTAGTAAGAAGTTGCTATGGCTGATGTCAAAGAGGTTACTTCTTGTGTTCTCTAGGATTTTGTTGATTTCCTGCCTCACATTTAGGTCTTTCATCTATTTTGAATTTATTTTTGTGTATAGTGTAAGAAAGTGTCCAGTTTCCTTTTTCATGTTGCTGTCCGGTCTGCTGAACACCATTTGTTGAAGAGATTATCTTTTTTCCATTGGATAGGCTTTCCTGTTTTATTGACGATTACTTGACCATGTAGTTTTGGGAAATTTTCTAGGTTTTCTGTTGTTTATTTTTTTAAGATTTTATTTTTTTATTTGACAGACAGAGATCACAAGTAGGCAGAGAAGCAGGCAGGGAGAGAGGAGGAAGCAGGCTCCCTGCTGAGCAGAAAGCCTGATGCAGGTCTCAATCCCAGGACCCTGGGATCATGACCTGAGCTAAAGGCAGAGGCTTTAACCCACTGAGTCACCCAGGCACCCCTGGGTTTTCTGTTCTATTCCATTAATCTATGTGTCTGTTTTTGTACCAATACTATATTGTCTTGATGACTAAAGCTTTGTAATATAGCTTAAAGTCTGGAATTGTGATACCTCCAGCTTTGCTTTTCTTTTTTTCAGGGCTGCTTTGGTTATTCAGTTTCGTTTGGGGTTCCATACAAATTTTAGGATTGTTTGTTCTAGCTTGGTGAAAAATGCTGGCGGTATTTTGGTAAGGATTGTATTAAATATGTAGATGGCTTTGAGTATAGACATTTTAGCAATGTTTGGTCTTCAAGTCCATGAGTATGGAATGTTCTTCCATTTCTTTGTGTTCTCAATTTCTTTCTTAAGTTTTCTATAGTTTTTAAGATACAGAATTTATACATCTTTGGTTAGGTTTATTCCCATGCATCTTATCATCTTTGGTGTAATTGTAAATGGGATAGATTCCTTGATTTCTTTTCCTGCTGTTTTATTATTAGTGTACAGAAATGTAAAAGATTTTTATACATTAATTTTATATCCTGTGACTTGGCTGAATTCTGTATTCAGTTCTACCAATATTTTGGTGGGGTCTTTTGAGTTTTCTATTCCAAGTACTGAGTATCTGCAAGTATTGAATGTTTGGCTTTTTCCTTGCCAATGTGGATGACTTTTATTTCTTTTTGTTGCCAACTATTAAGGCTAAGACTTTGAGTACTATGTTAAATAGTCATGGTGAGGGTAGACATCCTATCTTGTTCTTGACTGTGGAGGAATAGTTCTAAGTTTTTCCCCATTGAACATATATCAGCTGTAGGTCTTTTGTATGTGGCCTTAATAATGTTGATGTAAATCTTCAGGTATCCTTACCTTTTTGAGGGTTTTTAATGAAGAATGAAAATTGTATTTTGTCAAATGCTTTTTCTGCATCTACTGATGGGATCATATGGTTCTTATCCTTTCTTTTGTTAATGTGGCATGCCACATTAATTTGTGAATATTAAACTACCCTACATCCCAGGAATAAATCCCACTTCATCATGGTAATAATTCTTTAAATGTACTATTGGACTCAATTTGATAGTATCTTGTTGAAAAATTTAAATCCATGTTCATCAGTCTGTAATTCTCCTCTTTAGTGAAGTCTTTTGTTTTGAAATCACGGTAATGCTGGCCTTGTAGAGAGAGTTTAGAAGTTTTCCTTCCATTTCTACTTTTTGGAATCATTTGATAAGAATAGGTATTAGTTCTCTCTAAATGTCTGGTAGAATTCCTCTGGGAGCCATCTGGCCCTGGTAGAATTTTGATTACTGATTCAATCTATTTGCTGTTTATGGGTCTTTCAAAATTTTCTCTTTCTTTATGTTTCCATTTTGGTAGTTTTTGTGTTTCTAGGAATTTTTCAATTTCACCCAGATTTCCCAGTTTGTTGGCATATAATTTTTCATAATATTCTCATAATTGTTTGTATTTCTGAAGTGTTGGTTGTGATCTCTTCTCTTTCATTTCTGATTTTATTCGAGTCCTTTCTCATTTCTTTTTTAATTAAGTCTGACTAGGTGTTTGTCAATCTTATTAATTCTTTCAAAGAACCACCTCTTAGTTTCCTTGATCTGTTGTACTTTTTTGTTTTTCTATAGCATTGAATTCTGCTCTAATCTTTATTATTCCCCTTCTTCTGCTTGCTTTATGTTTTGTTTGCTGTTCCTTTCCTTTTTCCTTTAGGTATAAGTTTAAGTTGTGTATTTTAAGACTTTTCTTGCTTCTGAAGGTAGGCCTGTGTTGCAATATACGTCCCTCTTAAGACTGCCTTTGCTCATCCCAAAGGTTTTGGAATGTCATATTTCATTTTCATTTGTTTTCATGCACTTTAAATTTTTTTTCTTTAATTTCTTGGTTAACCAATTCATTCTTTGGTAGGATGTTCCTTAACCTCCATGTATTTGTGGTCTTTCATTTTTTTTTTTCTTGTGATTGCCTTCAATTTTCATAGTTCTGTGGTCTGAAAATATACATGCTACAATCTCCATTTTCTGAAGTTGTTGAAGGCTGATCTGTGGCCCAGTGTGTGATCTATTCTGGAAAATATTCTATGGGCACTCAAAAAGAAAGTGTATTCTCCTGCTTTAGGATGAAATGTTCTGAATATATCTGTCTTCGGTTTAAAATCTAGCTTGTCTGGTATAGGTATGGCCACTCTGGCTTTCTTTTGATGTCCATTAGCATGATAGATGTCTCTTCATCCTTTCACTTTTAAACTACAGGTATCTTTAGGTCTAAAATGAATGTCTTATTTTTTTTTATCCATTTGAATGGTCTTGTTTTTTGTTTTTTGGGGGTTTTTTCTGGTTTAAATTCTTTTACTATGTATTCATGGTCTTGTTTTTTATCCATTCTCATACCATATGTCTTTTGATAGGAGCAGTTAGCCCATTTACATTCATAGTGATTATTGAAAGATATGAATTTACTTCCATTCTACTACCTATAATGCTGGTGCTTCTAGTGATGTTCTCTGCTCCTTTCTAGTCTTTGTTGCTGTTTTTTTCCCCATTCAAAGAGTTCCCTTTAACATTCCTTGCAGAGCTTGTTTGGTAGTCCCAAACTCTTTCAGTTTTTGTTTGGGAAACTATCTCTCCTCCCATTCTGAACGACAGACTTGCTGTATAAAGTATTCTTCCCTGCATATTTTTTTTTTATTCAGAACACAATATACCGTGCTTCTTTCTTCTGCCTGCCAGGTTTCTGTGGATAGGCCTGCTGAAAATCTGATCTGTCTTCCCCTGTAAGTTAAGGGCTTTTTTTTTACCCCTTGCTGCTTTAAGGATTTGTTTTCTTGTTTGTGTACTTTGTGAATTTGACTATATGTCTAGATAATGTCTGGCTTTTAAATTCACTGGGAGTTCTTTGTGTTTCTTGGATTTCAATGTCTGTGTCCTTGCCCAGATAGAGGAAATTTTCACCTATAAACTGTCAGATAAATCTTCTGCCCTTTTTTCTCTCTTTATCTTCTGGTAATCCTATGATATGAATGTTATCATGTTTTAAAAAGTCACTAAGTTCCCTAAGTCTACCATTGTGATCCAACACCTTTCTTCTTTTTTCAGCTTCATTATTTTCCACAATTTTTTCTTCTCTATCACTGATTCATTCCTCTGCTTCATTTTTCTCTCTCTGTTTTTTACATTTGTTATTTAATTTTGAGAGAGTACAAGCAGCTGGAGGGGCAGAGGGAGAGGAAGAGAGAGAATCCTCAAGCAGACTCCCCAGTGGGCAGGGAGTCCCACCTGGGGTTCATTCCCAGGACCTGACTTGACCTGAAATCAAGAGTCGACCACTTAACCAACTGAGCCACCCTGGTGCTCCCCATTCTCTTTGCTATGGCATCCATTCAGGTTTGCATCTCAATTACAACATTTTTAATTTAATCCTGATTAGGATTAGGACAAAATTTTGTGTCTGTGCTAGGGATTGTCTTCTATGTTTTTTTCAATCCTAGCTTGTACCCTTATAATTTTTGTTTTAAATTCTAGTTCCTACATATTACTTATATCTGTATTGATCAAATCCCTGGTCATTATTTCTACTTTCTGTTATTTCCTTTTTGGGGTGGATTCCTCTCTCTTCTCATTCTGTCTATGAAAAAAAAATATCTAGGGGTGTCTGGGATGGTTCAGTTGGTTGGGCAACTGCCTTTAGCTTGGGTCATGATCTCAAGGTCCTGGGACTGAGTCCCACATCGGTCTCCCTACTCAGCTGGGACCCTGCTTCTCCCTCTGATGCTTCCCCTGCTTGGGTTCTCCTGCACTCTCTCACTCTCTGTCAAATAAATAAATAATAAACCTTAAGAAAAAGTCTAGAGCTTAAGTGTGTTATGGTCTGCTTGTTAAATGAAACACTCACTATTCTACTTGCAGAGTTGCATTTTTGTTCTCTCAGTCCTCAGATTGATTTTTTGGGGTGATCAGAATGATTTGACATTTACTAGCTGTATCAAAGGGACAAGTCAAGCTTAGAGTTCTCGTACTCCCCCACCATTTTTACTCCTTCCCCTAGGTCTTTGAGTTTGTCTTTGGGCATGGTGTAAAAAAACAGTCCTCTTTTATTCTTTGCATTATGCTGTGCAGTTTTCTTAACACCATTTGTTGAAGAGACTGTCTTTTTCTCATTGGATATTCTTTCCCACTTTGTCAAAGATCAAGTGACCATACACTTGTGGGTTTCTTTCTGAGTTTTTCTCTTCTGTTCCATTGATTGATGTGTCTAGTTTCATGCTAGTACCATACTGTTTTGATTACTTTTAATACAACTTGAAGTCCTGGGTGCCTGAGTGGCTCAGTCACTGACTATCTGCCTTTGGCTCAGGTCATCCCCCTGCATCAGGCTCCCTGCTCCTCGGCAAGCCTGCTTCTCCCTCTCCCACTCCCCCTGCTTATGTTCCTTCTCTCACTGTGTGTCTCTCTCTCAAATAAATAAATTAATTTAATTAAATTAAAATAAATAAAAACACACATATATGTGTGTGTTTATTTTATATATATATAATATATAAATATATATATTATATATATAATATATATATACACACACAAAACCCAAAGTCTGGAGTTGTGCTGTCTCCAGCTTTGCTTTTCTTTTTCAAGATTGTTTTGTCTAGTCTGGGTCTTTTGTGGTTCTATACAAATTTTAGGATTGCTTGCCCTAGTTCTATGAAAAATTTTGTGGGTAATTTGATAAGGATTGCATTAAATGTGTAGGTTGCTTGGGTAGTATAGACATTTTAACAATATTGGTTCTTTCAATTTATGGTCATGGAATACCTTTCCAGTTCTTTGTGTCATCTTCAATTTCTTTCATCACTGTTTTATAGTTTTCACTTTCACTTCTTTGGTTAAGTTTATTCCTAGGTATCTTGTTATGTTTGGTGCAGTTGAAACATGGGATTGTTTTCTTAATTGTTCTTAATGTTTTAATTGCTTTCTTTTTGCCAATTCACTATTGGTTTATAGAAATACAACAGATTTCTGCACATTGATTTTGTATCCCACAACTTTACTGAATTCTTTTATTAGTTTTAGTAGGGTTTTGTTTTGTTTTGTTTTGTTTTTCCGGTGGCATCTTTCAAGTTTTTTATATAGAGTACCATGTTATCTGCAAATACTGAATATTTTACTCTTTCTTCAACAATTTGAGTGCTTTTTAATTCTTTTTTATTTTCTGATCATGTGGCTAGGACTTCTAATACTATGTTTAATAAAAATTATGATGGTATATAGCCTTTGTTATGTTGAAGTATGTTCCTTCTAAACCTACTCTGTTGAGGATTCTTAACACGAATTAATGTTGTACTTTGTCAAATGCTTTTTCTCTATCTACTAAAATGAATATATGTTTTTTATCCTTTATCTTATTGTTGTGCTATGTCTCATTGATCGTTTTGTTAATACTGAATCTTATAAGCCAGGAATAAGCCCCATTTGATTGTGGTGAAAGATTTTTCTAATGCATTGTTAGATTTAGTCTGCTAGTATTTTGCTAGGGACTTTTGCATCAAAGTTCATCAGGGATATTAGCCTGTAGTGTTTTTTTTTATTTAATTTTATGTAATTTTATTTTTAGTGGTGTTTATATCTATTTTTGGTATATGTATAATGCTGGCCTCATAGAATGAGTTTGGAAGTTTACTTCTTTTTTTTTTTAATAGTTTGAGGAAAAATAGCTATTAATTCTTTAAATACTTGGTAGAATTCACCTGTTAAGCTGTCAGATTCAGGACTTTTTTTGTTGATAGTGTTTGATTACTGATTCAGTTCTTTTTTTGATTATTAGTCTGTTCAAATTTTCTATTTCTTATTTCAGTTTTGGTAATTAACATGTTTCTAGGAATTTATCCATTTCTTGTAGATTGCCCAATTTGTTGTCATATAGTTTTCAAAATAGTCTCTTATGATTGTTTGTATTTCTGTTGTGTTGGTTGCTTTTTCTCCTCTCTCATTTGTGATTTTACTTATTTGAACTCTTTCTCTTTTTTTCTGATAAGCCTGGCCAGAGGTTTATCAGTTTGTTGATCTTTTCAAAGAACCAGCTCCTTGGTTTCATTCATGTGTTTTATTTTTATTTTATCTTTTTTTAAATTTTATTTTCTCTGCTGGATTTTTATTTTATTTATTGTTCATTTTCTAGATACTTTAGGTATAAGGTTACAGTTATTTGTGATTTTTCTTGCTTCTTGGCATAGGACTGTAAACATTTCTCTTAGAACTGCTTCTATTCCCTAGAAATAGGGTTTCTATTCACTTTTTTATTTCTTCTTTGATTTCTTGGCTGACCCTTCCATTGTTCAGTAACATGTTATATAATCTCCATGTATTTGTGGTCTTTCCAGACTTTTTCTTGTGGTTGGCTTCTAGTGTCATAGTATTGTGGTTAGAAAAGGCTCATAATATGAGTTTCATCTTTCTAAATTTGTTTTTGTTTTGTGACCTAATATGTGATCTATTCTGGAGATGTTCCATGTGCACTAAAAAGAATGTGTACTCTGCTGTTTTAGGATGGAATGTTCTGAATATATGTTAAGTCCCTCTGTTCTAGTGTGTCATTCAAAGCCACTCTCTTCCCTGGTTATTTTCTGATCTATCTGCCCATTGATGAAAGCGGGTGTTATATGCCCCTCTTATTTTATTATTGATTAGTTTTTTATGTTCATCATTAATTGTTTTATGCATTTGAGTGCTCTTATGTTGGGTTGAATAAATATTTATAATTGCTATATCTTCTTGTTGGGTTGACCCTTTTATGATTATATAATGCTCTTCTTTGTAACTTGTCAGTCTTTGTCTTAAAGTCTATTTTTTTTATAAGTATTATGCCTCCGGTTTTCTTTGAACATCCATTTACATCATAGGTATTCCTCCATCCCCTCACTTTCTGCCTGCTAAGTGTCTTTAGGTCTAAAATGAGTCTCTTGTAGGAAGCATATAGATGGGTCTTGTTTTTTGTTTGTTTGTTTTTATTTCTTATGTTGCCTTATGAGTTTTGATTGGAGAACTTACATTCAAAGTAATTATTGATAGATATGTATTTATTGTCAGTTTATTATTTGTTTTGTGGTTCTTTCTGAAGATTTCCCCTGGTCCTTTCTTGTGTTCCTTTCTTTCATAGTTTTCAGATTTTCTTTAGTGATATATTTGGATTTCTTTCTCTTTATTCTTGCATTTTTATTAGTCATTTTTAATATATAGTTACTATTTTGTTTGTAAATTACCTCTTCAGCATATCACAGTCTATATTAAGTTGATGGTCTTTTAAGTTTGAACTCATTCTTTTCTCCTCCCTTCCCCATGTTTTAAGTATATGTTGTGATATTTTACACCTTTTTATTTTTTTTTCGTTCCTTGATTGATTTTTAATAGAAATATTCATATTTACTGTTTTTGTGTTTCCTACCTTTTTTAATTACCACTTGTTGTCTCTCCTTTCCAATATTTTCACTTTTGGTCTCTTCTTTCCCTAATTTCTTGCAGTGCTCATGAACTTCTTTAGTTTTTGTTTGCCAGGGAAACTCTTTATCTATCCTTCTAGTCTGCATGATAGCCTTGCTGGATAAAATATTCTTGGCTATAGATTCTTTCCATTGAGCACTTTCAGTATATCATGTCACCATTCTCTTGTGGCTTGCAAAGTTTCTGCTGAAAAATTCCCTGATAGGCTTATGGGGTTTCCTTGTATATTACTGTCTTCTTTTGTCTTCCTGCTTTTAATTATTTTTTCTTTATCAGTATATTTTACCAATTTAATTACAATATGTCTTGGCAAACATCTGCATTTGTTGATGTTGATGGGCATTCCCTGTGCCTCCTGTATTTAGATATCTGTTTCTTTCTCCATATTATGGAAGTTTTCAGGTATTACTTTCCTAAATATAGATATATATATATTTTTTTCTCTCTTCTTCTGGGACTCCTTCAATATAAATGTTATATTTGATGGGTTCACTGAGTTCCCTGTGTCTATTTCTGTTTTGCATAACTATTTTTTCTCTCTTTATTCAGCATTCTTACTTTCTATTACTCTGTCTTCTAAATCACTAATTCATTCCTCTGCTTCTTCCATCCTGCTATTCATTCTATCAAGAATATTTAACATTTCATTCAGAGCCCTTTATCTATGCTGTTATTCTTTATCTCTGTGTTAAGTTCTCACTTCTGCCTTCCACTCTTTGCTCAAATGCAGTGATATCTTTATGATCATTGATTTAAATAGTCCATGAGGCACGTTACTTCTATCTGTTTTACTTAGATCTCTAGCTGTGGCTTTGGGTTTTTTTTGTTTTTGTTTTTGTTTTTGTTTTTAAGATAAAACTCCCTGTCTTCTCATTTATTCTAAGTCTCTATGCCTGTTTCTGTATTTTGGGAAATTCAACTATATCTCTTCTTCTTGTTTGTGAAGTAGATGTCCTTTAGTGCCCTGATATGTCATGTCCCCTGTTCTCTTAGTCCTGGCACTTCTGGGAGTGTCTCCAATGTATGATGCCTGTGCTCTCCTGTTTTATCCTGATCACTTTATCCTTAAGGTTAACCATAAGCAAAGGCTCTCTTTGTTGGGGGCAGTGTTTGGTCCCTGTCCTGAACGTAGTGAACTTAATTAGACCTGCTTGTGAAGTGAGACCTGTTGCCATTGTTGCAGGTACTGAAGCTATGCAAAACTCCTGAGTCAGGAGATGTGGTGTGAACAATTGTTTGGGTTGGTCTCCTGGGGATGAAGCCTATCACATTAGGACTGAGGCAAGCAAGACTGGGAGGGTGGTCCTACTGGATCATATAAAACAGTGCTTGTAGTAAACAAGCCAGGTAGGAAGACCTGGGCTGTGCTGACTCAAGAAGGTGGCCCTGTGTTTATGTTGATAGGGCAGGGGAGAAAAATGGTGGCTGCCAGATCCTTTTTCCCAGAGAGGTCTCTCCATGAATGCAGCCTTTCTGAGGCTTTTAGTCTTGCTAGTTGCAAGTGCCTCTCACTTTCCACGTTGTTGTTATGGAAATTCATTTTCCTTGTCTTCTTCCCCATGTATTAGTCTGTCTCTCATCTTTCTCTATGACCACAGCCCCTCCCCACAACAGTAGCTATATTTCTCTCTCAAACCATATCTCCTCACTTACTACTTTCTTTGATGTGGCCTTTTCTCTACTTTTGGTTGTGGAGATTGTTCTCCCAGACTTCAGGTCAATATCTGGAGTATTTAAGATGATATGATAGTAATTATATTCATGGGATGAGCTCTGTTACTCTTCCTCCATCTTCCAACACCCCTCTGAAGAAAATAATTCAAATTATATTCTTATAGATAAAGAAATTGTGAAACTGTATATTAAACACTAAAAGTTATTGAACATTTATTAAATACCATTATTCAATTCTGATATTTCTGTCCAGTTCTCTTCTTCCCTTTGTTGTTGCTGAAGGGATAATCTGAGGATGAGGAGGGGAAGGCCAAATATAAATGGGAAAGAATTTAGTAAACGTTACTTGCATGTAAGAGGGAAATATGGAGACTTTTTTATATTAGCTACTTACCTCCTGGAATTTGTTCTTAAAATTGATAAGTCCTCTAAAAAGAACTTTCATAGTTTTAAAAACCAATGTGAAATGGATCATATTGATAAGGTTCTATTTCAACATCATTGAGACTTTCTTTTATTGACCTTGGTGACCTAAAGTTTTCAATGATGACATTTTAATAGCTTTAAATCTGCAAAAACATAATCCTGGACCTAAGCTTGCCTCAAGCAAATTTTCTATACCATAGAACAGCAGATGAACTAAACATATGTTTGTGATTTTTATTTACTCATGAAATTACATTTGAATTACATTAATATATCAATTATTCTATCTTTAATTTGAATAATTAAATTTTTTCAGAAATAATTTAATAGTAAGTCATGGGTAATAAAGAGAGTCTGAGTTGTACAGTTTTTTTTTTCAATTTATTTATTTTCAGAAAAACAGTATTCATTATTTTTTCACCACACCCAGTGCTCCATGCAAGCTGTGCCCTCTCTAATACCCACCACCTGGTACCCCAAGCTCCCACCCCCCGCCACTTCAAACCCCCCAGATTGTTTTTCAGAGTCCATAGTCTCTCATGGTTCACCTCCCCTTCCAATTTACCCAAAAGCACATACCCTCCCCAATGTCCATAACCCTACCCCCCTTCTCCCAACCCCCTCCCCCCAGCAACCCACAGTTTGTTTCGTGAGATTAAGAGTCACTTATAGTTTGTCGCCCTCCCTATCCCATCTTGTTTCATGGATTCTTCTCCTACCCATTTAAGCCCCCATGTTGCATCACCACTCCCTCATATCAGGGAGATCATATAATAGTTGTCTTTCTCCGCTTGACTTATTTCGCTAAGCATGATACGCTCTAGTTCCATCCATGTTGTCGCAAATGGCAAGATTTCGTTTCTTTGATGGCTGCATAGTATTCCATTGTGTATATATACCACATCTTCTTGATCCATTCATCTGTTGATGGACATCTAGGTTCTTTCCATAGTTTGGCTATTGTGGACATTGCTGCTATAAACATTCGGGTGCACGTGCCCCTTTGGATCACTAGGTTTGTATCTTTAGGGTAAATTCCCAGTAGTGCAATTGCTGGGTCATAGGGCAGTTCTATTTTCAACATTTTGAGGAACCTCCATGCTGTTTTCCAGAGTGGTTGCACCAGCTTGCATTCCCACCAACAGTGTAGGAGGGTTCCCCTTTCTCCGCATCCTCGCCAGCATCTGTCATTTCCTGACTTGTTGATTTTAGCCATTCTGACTGGTGTGAGGTGATATCTCATTGTGGTTTTGATTTGTATTTCCCTGATGCCGAGTGATATGGAGCACTTTTTCATGTGTCTGTTGGCCAGCTGGATGTCTTCCTTGCAGAAACGTCTGTTCATGTCCTCTGCCCATTTCTTGATTGGATTATTTGTTCTTTGGGTGTTGAGTTTGTTAAGTTCTTTATAGATTTTGGACACTAGTCCTTTATCTGATATGTCGTTTGCAAATATCTTATCCCATTCTGTCAGTTGTCTTTTGGTTTTCTTAACCCCTTCTTTTGCTGTGCAAAAGCTTTTGATCTTGATAAAATTCCAATAGTTCGTTTTTACCCTTGCTTCCCTTGCCTTTGGCGATGTTCCTAGGAAGATGTTGCTGCGGCTGAGGTCGAAGAGGTTGCTGCCTGTGTTCTCCTCAAGGATTTTGATGGATTCATTTCTCACATTGAGGTCCTTAATCCATTTTGAATCTATTTTTGTGTGTGGTGTAAGGAAAAGGTCCAATTTCATTTTTCTGCACGTGGCTGTCCAATTTTCCCAACACCATTTATTGAAGAGGCTGTCTTTTTTCCATTGGACATTCTTTCCTGCTTTGTCGAAGATTAGTTGACCATAGAGTGGAGGGTCTATTTCCGGGCTCTCTATTCTGTTCCATTGGTCTATGTGTCTGTTTTTGTGCCAGTACCATGCTGTCTTGATGATGACAGCTTTGTAATAAAGCTTGAAGTCCGGAATTGTGATGCCACCAACTTTGGCTTTGTTTTTCAATATCCCTTTGGCTATTCGAGGTCTTTTCTGGTTCCATATAAATTTTAAAATTATTTGTTCCATTTCTTTGAAAAAGATGGATGGTACTTTGATAGGAATTGCATTAAATGTGTAGATTGCTTTAGGTAGCATAGACATTTTCACAATATTTATTCTTCCAATCCAGGAGCATGGAACATTTTTCCATTTCTTTGTGTCTTCCTCAATTTCTTTCATCAGTACTTTATAGTTTTCTGAGTATAGATTCTTAGCCTCTTTGGTTAGGTTTATTCCTAGGTATCTTATGGTTTGGGGTGCAATTGTAAATGGGATTGACTCCTTAATTTCTCTTTCTTCTGTCTTGTTGGTGGTGTAGAGAAATGCAACTGATTTCTGTGCATTGATCTTATATCTTGACACTTTACTGAATTCCTGTATAAGTTCTAGCAGTTTTGGAGTGGAGTCTTTTGGGTTTTCCACATAGAGTATCATATCATCTGCGAAGAGTGATAATTTGACTTCTTCTTTGCCGATTTGGATGCCTTTAATTTCCTTTTGTTGTCTGATTGCTGAGGCTAGGACTTCTAGTACTATGTTGAATAGCAGTGGTGATAATGGACATCCCTGCCCTGTTCCTGACCTTAGTGGAAAAGCTTTCAGTTTTTCTCCATTGAGAACGATATTTGCAGTGGGTTTTTCATAGATGGCTTTGATGATATTGAGGTATGTGCCCTCTATCCCTACATTTTGAAGGGTTTTGATCAGGAAGGGATGCTGTACTTTGTCAAATGCTTTTTCAGCATCTATTGAGAGTATCATATGGTTCTTGTTCTTTCTTTTATTGATGTGTTGTATCACATTGACTGATTTGCGGATGTTGAACCAACCTTGCAGCCCTGGGATAAATCCCACTTGGTCGTGGTGAATAATCCTTTTAATGTACTGTTGAATCCTATTGGCTAGTATTTTGGTGAGAATTTTTGCATCTGTGTTCATCAAGAATATTGGTCTATAGCTCTCTTTTTTGATGGGATCCTTGTCTGGTTTTGGGATCAAGGTGATGCTGGCCTCATAAAATGAGTTTGGGAGTTTTCCTTCCATTTCTATTTTTTGGAACAGTTTCAGGAGAACAGGAATTAGTTCTTCTTTAAATGTTTGGTAGAATTCCCCCGGGAAGCCGTCTGGCCCTGGGCTTTTGTTTGTTTGGAGATTTTTAATGACTGTTTCAATCTCCTTACTGGTTATGGGTCTGTTCAGGCTTTCTATTTCTTCCTGGTTCAATTTTGGTAGTTTATATGTTTCTAGGAATGCATCCATTTCTTCCAGATTGTCAAATTTGTTGGCGTAGAGTTGCTCATAGTATGTTCTTATAATAGTTTGTATTTCTTTGGTGTTAGTTGTGATCTCTCCTCTTTCATTCATGATTTTATTTATTTGCGTCCTTTCTCTTTTCTTTTTGATAAGTCTGGCCAAGGGTTTATCAATTTTATTAATTCTTTCAAAGAACCAGCTCCTAGTTTGGTTGATTTTTTCTATTGCTATTTGGTTTCTATTTCATTGATTTCTGCTCTGATCTTTATGATTTCTCTTCTCCTGCTGGGCTTAGGGTTTCTTTCTTGTTTTTTCTCCAGCTCCTTTAGGTGTAGGGTTAGGTTGTGTACCTGAGACCTTTCTTGTTTCTTGAGAAAAGCTTGTACCGCTATATATTTTCCTCTCAGGACTGCCTTTGTTGTGTCCCACAGATTTTGAACTGTTGTATTTTCATTATCATTTGTTTCCATGATTTTTTTCAATTCTTCTTTAATTTCCCGGCTGACCCATTCATTCTTTAGAAGGATGCTGTTTAGTCTCCATGTATTTGTGTTCTTTCCAAACTTCCTCTTGTGGTTGAGTTCTAGCTTCAGAGCATTGTGGTCTGAAAATATGCAGGGAATGATCCCAATCTTTTGATACCGGTTGAGTCCTGATTTAGGACCGAGGATGTGATCTATTCTGGAGAATGTTCCATGTGCACTAGAGAAGAATGTGTATTCTGTTGCTTTGGGATGAAATGTTCTGAATATATCTGTGATGTCCATCTCATCCAGTGTATCATTTAAGGCCTTTATTTCCCTGTTGATCTTTTGCTTGGATGATCTGTCCATTTCAGTGAGGGGAGTGTTAAAGTCCCCTACTATTATTGTATTATTGTTGATGTGTTTCTTTGATTTTGTTATTAATTGGTTTATATAGTTGGCTGCTCCCACGTTGGGGGCATAGATATTTAAAATTGTTAGATCTTCTTGTTGGACAGACCCTTTGAGTATGATATAGTGTCCTTCCTCATCTCTTATTATAGTCTTTGGCTTAAAATCTAATTTATCTGATATAAGGATTGCCACTCCTGCTTTTTTCTGATGTCCATTAGCATGGTAAATTCTTTTCCACCCCCTCATTTTAAGTCTGGAGGTGTCTTCGGGTTTAAAATGAGTTTCTTGGAGGCAACATATAGATGGGTTTTGTTTTTTTATCCATTCTGATACCCTGTGTCTTTTGATTGGGGCATTTAGCCCATTAACATTCAGGGTAACTATTGAGAGATATGATTTTAGTGCCATTGTATTGCCTGTAAGGTGACTGTTACTGTATATTGTCTTTGTTCCTTTCTGATCTACCACTTGTAGGCTCTCTCTTTGCTTAGAGGACCCCTTTCAGTATTTCCTGTAGAGCTGGTTTGGTGTTTGCAAATTCTTTCAGTTTTTGTTTGTCCTGGAAGCTTTTAATCTCTCCTTCTATTTTCAATGATAGCCTAGCTGGATATAGTATTCTTGGCTGCATGTTTTTCTCGTTACTGCTCTGAAAATGTCATGCCAGCTCTTTCTGGCCTGCCAGGTCTCTGTGGATTAGTCAGTTGACAATCTAATACTTTTACCATTGTATGTTACAGACTTCATTTCCCGGGCTGCTTTCAGGATTTTCTCTTTGTTACTAAGGCTTGTGAATTTTACTATTAGGTGACGGGGTGTGGGCCTATTCTTATTGATTTTGAGGGGCGTTCTCTGAACCTCCTGAATTTTGATGCTCGTTCCCTTTGCCATATTGGGGAAATTCTCCCCAATAATTCTCTCCAGTATACCTTCTGCTCCCCTCTCTCTTTCTTCTTCTTCTGGAATCCCAATTATTCTAATGTTGTTTCGTCTTATGGTGTCACTTATCTCTCGAATTCTCCCCTCATGGTCCAGTAGCTGTTTGTCCCTCTTTTGCTCAGCTTCTTTATTCTCTGTCATTTGGTCTTCTATATCGCTAATTCTTTCTTCTGCCTCATTTATCCTAGCAGTGAGAGCCTCCATTTTTTATTGAACTTCATTAATAGCTTTTTTGATTTCAACTTGGTTAGATTTTAGTTCTTTTATTTCTCCAGAAAGGGCTTTTATATCTCTGGAG
This sequence comes from Neogale vison, assembly GCF_020171115.1. Classification (NCBI taxonomy): domain Eukaryota; kingdom Metazoa; phylum Chordata; class Mammalia; order Carnivora; family Mustelidae; genus Neogale; species Neogale vison. The sequence goes on along the minus strand of NC_058102.1, from coordinate 112,367,119 downwards.
AGGGTTTCTCTAATATCTTCCATGCCTTTTTCAAGCCCGGCTATAACCCTGAGAATTGTCATTTTGAACTCTAGATCTGACATATTACCAATGTCTGTATTTATTAGGTCCCTAGCCTTCGGTACTGCCTCTTGTTCTTTTTTTTGTTGTGAATTTTTCCGCCTTGTCATTTTGTCCAGCTAAGAGTATATGAAGGAGCAAGTATAATACTAAAAGGGTGGCAACAATCCCAGGAAAATATGCTTTAACCAAATCAGAAGAGATCCCAAATCATGAGGGGGGATTTCTCCCCCCTCACGATTGAGTGAGGGATCTCCTCTGATTGGGATCTCCTTTGATTGGGATCTCCCAATCTCTTCTGATTGGGATCTCCCAATCTCTTCTGATTGGGATCTCTTCTGATTTGGGGATAAAAAGAGGTTCAAAAAGAAAGAAATAAAAAAAAGAAAAAAAGAATTAAAAAAAAGAGATTGAATTAAAAATTCAATCAAGAATTTAAAAAAGAATTAAGAAAAAAAAAGATTGAAGAGATTAGGATCTCTTCTGATTTGGGGATAAAAAGAGGTTCAAAAAGAAAGAATGAAAAAAAAAGAAAAAAAAGAGTTAAAAAAAAGAAAATGAATAAAGAAAATTATAAAAAAGCAAAATATATATATATATATATTAGATAATCTAGTTAAAAAACGTTAAAAAAGAAAAGGGTAAAAGTTATAAAAAATTTTAGCAGAAGAAGAGAAAAAAATGAAAAAGAAAAAAAAAAATAAATTAACTGCAAGACTAAAAAATCACAGGCAGAAAGCCATGAGTTCCGTGGTTTGTTTTCTCCTCCTCTGGAATTCTGCTGCTCTCTCCTTGGTATTGAAACTGCACTCCTTGGTAGGTGAACTTGGTCTTGCCTGGATTTCTTGTTGATCTTCTGGGGGAGGGGCCTGGTGTAGTGATTCTCAAGTGTCTTTGCCCCTGGCGGAATTACACCGCCCTTACCAGGGGCCGGGCTGAGTGATCTGCTCGGCTTTGCTTTCAGGAGCTTTTGTTCCCTGAGTGCTTTCTGTAGAGTTCCGGACGACGGGAACACAAATGGCGGCCTCCTGGTCTCCGGCCCGGAGGAGCCGAGAGCCCGGGGCCCCACTCCCCTGTGCGCCCTCAGCGAACAGCTCCCAGTAACTCCCGTCTGCCTACCCTCTGGCCGCGCTCCGAGCTCACCGAGCTTGCGACCGGTTCAAGGCAACTCTGAGCTGCGAGCTTACTGTCGGCTCTGTCTCTGCAGCCGGCTTTCCCGTTCCAATATCCGCAATCTCTGCGACACTCAGACACTCCCGATCCTTCTGTGACCCCGCGGGACCTGAAGTCACGCGGACCCCGTGTGGGCTTCGCCCCAGTTTAGCCTCCGGAGCGATGTCCCTCAGCGGAACAGACTTTTACAAGTCCTGATTTTGTGCTCCGTTGCTCCGCCGCTTGCCGGGAGCCGGCCCCTCCCCCCGGGGTCTATCTTCCCGTCGCTTTGGATTCACTTCTCCGCCAGTCCTATCTTTCAGAAAGTGGTTGTTTTTCTGTTTCTAGAATTGCTGTTCTTCTCTTCGATCTGCCGATGGATTTGCAGGTGTTTGCAATCTTTAGATAAGCTCTCTAGCTGATCTCCTGCTAGCTGAGGTAGTCTCAGCCTGCTACTTCTCTGCCATCTTGACTCCTCCCTCTGAGTTGTACAGTTTTAAGGGAGAAAATTGCTTATATCTATTGATACTCCTCTTTAAATGCCTAGCCTTTTTATTCCAAGACATTTCATATTTCCTGGTAAAATAATACCTAGATGTATGTGTTTCTGACTGAATGGTCTCTTCCTACAATGTCAGAATGTCAGGGAGTTATACACATATCATATATGCAGTAATACACAGTAATATATACATATTACTATATTAATGTGTGTGTGTGTGTGTGTGTGTGTATGGTAAGCTTAAGGATAAATGGACAATAACTTTTAACACTTAAATATACTTTACTACAATTGCAAGAGCAGAGATTTAACAAGTATGGACCAGTGAGTCAAAGTTTTGGGGGAAGGGTGCCCAGGTGTCTCAGTCTGTTAAGTGTCCCACTCTTGGTGTCTGCTCAGGCCATGATCTCAGGGTCCTGGGGTTTAACCCTGTATTGGGTTCCACACTCAAGGCAGAGTCTGCCTGTCCCTCTCCCTTCCCCTCTGCTTCTCCTCCCTCTCACAGGAGCACATGCACATACTCTCTCTCAAATAAATAAAATCTTCAAAAAAAGTTTTGGGAAAAATAGATAGCTCTTAATATTTCTCATTATTTTAAAATAAAGACATCTTTAAGGTGAAAATCTTTGTTCTTCAAACTATTCTTTAGTCATTGGCAAACCTACCTATTTTCCTTAAAGAATTTCCCAGGAACAAGACTTTTGAACTTATAATGTGTTAACTAAGAGATAAACTTCAAGGGGCACCTGGGTGGCTCAGTGGGTTAAAGCCTCTGCCTTCAGCTCAGGTCATGATCCTAGGGTCCTGTGATGGAGCCCCACATCAGGCTTTCTGCTTAGCAGGGAGCCTGCTTCCTCCTCTTTCTCTGCCTGCTTCTCTGTCTACTTGTGATCTCCATCTGTCAAATAAATAAAATTAAATTAAAATCTTTTAAAAAAAGAGATAAACTTCAAGAAGTTTAAGATTTAGCTTAAATGACTAAGTATCTCCAAGTCTGAGAACCTTAACCATCCAATCATAAGCCTGAATACATTGAGAAAATTTGTAAAAATTAGTATCCACTCAATAACATGGCAGTCACTGTCCAATAGTTTAAAAACTTGAAGTTTTAATTAAAAGAGTTGCACTTTCATTTCACAACATTTCTAACATTTAATTAAATCTAAAGAAGGCTTGATTTTTTTATATATGTGTATGGGTTAGTGTTATTTCATAAATTTTTCTGTTTTAAGACACTGACTCTTTGCTTGGATAATAATCTATAAGAAAATTTTTCCACAAGGCAAAAAAGATAATATTTTCAATTTTTAAATCATCAACAAAGATTAATACAAAATACTTTTCCAAGAATAACTAACACTTTGTTTTCTTGAGCCAGGATAGAAAATCTGGGGGAAATAATAAGTAGTTCTTTCTTTGATGATTATCAGGTATAAAGCAATTCTGTTCAAGAAATAAGAAACTTTCCACTCTATTTGCAATTACATTTTCTCTATTTGTACCAAGAAGAATGAATTGAGGTTTCTTGTTTAATATTATCTTCTTCAAACACAGTTACTCTTATTTACTGAATTCATAAAATAATTTCTGATTTGCTATTTTTACAAAATCAATAAGGTGGTAGGAGAAGGCATCTTCACTATGTAATGTTCACTTAAATTTCTATAAACTAAAAATTATGATTGAGACAACAGGGGTGCCTAGGTGGCTCAGTCAGTTAAGCATCTAGTTCTTGATTTCTGCTCAGCCTTTGATCTCAGGGCTGAGAATTCAAGACCCACACTGGGCTCCATGCTGGGTGTGGAGCCTATTTAGAGAAAAAAAGAACACAGCATTATTATCTGAATTAATATCAATGTCATCATGACATGTTCAGGAATAAACATTTTTCAATAACCATCAGATAGTATGTTTAAGATTTTTGTATTTCATTGTATATAAATTTCACCTCAAAGAAATAAATGAACAATTACAGAATTCTTCTTAATGGTATTTGTTTTAAAGTGTTTAAGAAAATGGTACTAATGTCTGCAATCTATTTGTGTGAAAAATGCAGTAAAAGTATGCACTGGTTGATAGGCAATTTTGTGATAGAGAAAACATGTTTTTTAATTTTTATTTATTTTATTTCTTTTCAGTATTTCAGAATTCATTGTTTATGCACCACACCCAGTGCTCCATGCAATATGTGCCCTCCCTACTACCCACCACCTGGCTCACCCAACCTCTCACCCCCATCCCCTCCAAAATTTTCAGTTTGTTTCTCAGAGTCCACAGTCTCTCATGGTTCATCTCTCCTCCAATTTCCACAACTCCATCTCCCCATGCCCTCTGTATTATTCCTTCTGCTCCACAAATAAGTGAAACCATATGATAATTGACTCTCTCTGCTTGACTTCTTTCACGCAGAATAATCTCTTTCAGTCCTACCCATGTTGATACAAAAGTTGGGTATTCATCCTTTCTGATGGAGGCATAATACTCCATTGTATATATAGACCATATCTTCTTTATCCATCATCTGTTGAAGGTCATCTTGGTTCTTTCCACAGTTTGGCAACTGTGGCCATTGCGGCTATGAACATTGGGGTACACATGGTCCTTCTTTTCACTATCTCTATATCTTTGGGGTAAATACCCTAAGGTGCAATTGCAGGGTCAAAGGGAAGCTCTATTTTTAATTTCTTAAGAAATCTCCACACTGTTCTCCAAAGTGGCTGCACCAAATTACATTCCCACCAAGAGTGGAAGAGGGTTCCCCTTTCTCCACATCCTCTCCAACACATGTTGTTTACTGTCTTGTTAATTTTGGCCATTTTAAATGGTATAAGGTGATATCTCAGTGTGGTTTTGATTTGAATCTCCCTAATGGCTAGTGATGAGCAAACACATTTTAATATTATTGGTAGAATCTAAGGATCAAGTATTGACTATTCAGTGTAAAATTGTTTAAAATTTTCCTTATCCTTAATATTTTTACAATGATGTTTATTTTTTAAAATTATAACTAGAAGAAAAATGGCAGATCTACACCTAAAGAAGGCTGATTTATTAAAGATTACTTTTCAATGTTTAAAGAGTATGTGGTTAAATATATCAAATTGTTGAGTCAGTTCATACAACTTATATTGTTAAGTAGATCAAAACATATTTTGCATGACTATTAAACAAATATTTTCTGTAGGAAGACAGTTTAACAGAGGAGAATTTTTACATTTTAATCTATATGTGTAGCTTTGTTTGGGTGAATCAAAACTGAGTTAGCATTTTGGTTTCTTTTCTTTCCTTTGACCTCCATTTTCAGAGATTTAGAAATTGACTTAAAAACTGGCTTTGGTGCTGAAACTTGGTCCTAAGATCCAAGACTAAATTGTTATTTTCAGTTTATTTTCAAGATTATTGTCAATTGAAAAATATTAATTTATCTGCCTCAGATGATAATGCCAGGGGATGTCAGAACACAATGTCCTGGGATGTATGGGTGGCTCAGTGGGTTAAAACCTCTGCCTTAAGCTCAGGTCATGATCCTCAGGTCATGAGGCATTATTCTGCTTCATTCTTATTAATTTTTTTTCAAGATTTATGTATTCATTTGATAGAGAGTGGGGTGAGGGACAGAGAAAGAGAGAGAATCCTCAAATGGACTCAGTACTGAGCACAGATCCCAATGTGGGACTTAATCCCCGGACTCTGAGATCATGACCTGAGTCAAAATCAAGAGTTGTTTGCTTAAACAACTGAGCCATCCAGTCTTAATAAATTATGTATGGATGTGTAAAATTTCTAGCCAAGGACTCAATATGTCAGTAAGTTGATTTACCATCTTACTAGTTTTCTGTGCAGACAGTGTAAACAGAAACATTGTAATGTGGATTCAGGTGGAGAAGAAAGGAAAGTTATTTCTTTAGATTCATTTCTTTTTTCTTCATATGCTTCTGTATTTGGTAACATCAGTGACACAGGGCTGGTTCTAACTTGTATAGGAAACAAAACACTAACTCAGAAATGATTGATCTTCTGTAAGAATCTACCCAGAACAATAAATGCAAGTAAAGACAAGAGACAGAGAGAAAACAATAGAAAAATATTTTTCTATTAAAATTTAAAATAAAAAAAATTTAAAATAAATTGTTATTTTTAATTTGATATATTTTGATAATTTTATATAAAATTTGATATATTTGATATATTTAACCACATACTCTTTAAACATTGAAAAGTAATCTTTAATAAATTGGCCTTCTTTAGGTATAGATCTGCCATTTTTCTTCTAGTTATAATTTAAAAAATATAAATGTCATTGTAAAAATATTAAGGATAAGAAAAATTTTAAACTATTTGGAAAAAAATTTCTCCAATATTTCAATCCAATTTAGTCTGGGGAAAAAATTATCCAAGCTATGCTTTCTTCACAAACATTGGCTTATTTAAGAAATAACATCTTTGTCATGATGTAGTATATAATTTGTTAATTCAGGATAATCTAATGCATGATAATGGTCATCTCTCAGTGGAAAATTTGTGTTTCTGTCTATCCATTGTCTATATATTTAATTGTCGCAAAGGTTACTATTTCCTATGTCACCCATCTTCTACTAGATTTTTATCCCAACTGATATGATCATGTTTGGAGATTACCCAGTACTTTGACCAAACATGTAATTCATATCACAAATAACATACGTCTTCTAAATGATATGTAGAAGGACTATTAGAAAACATACAAAATATACTATCATTATTTTTATTATTTATTTTGATACTTGATTAATTCTAAGGCATTTAGCAACTAGAAACTTCTTTATTTGGATTTTGTGTCCTTTTATGATATGCCTACCAGTATTTTTATATTTTTGTTGTATTTTTTGTTTTGTTTTGTTTTAACATTCCTTACTTTCTGGCACTACAAAATGTTTCAGGCTCATCTTGTGTACTTCCTGCTCCAGTCCTGGAATCTGCCATATTTCCAAGAAGCTTTCCTTCTTTTGTCTGTGAACGATATTAGAAATCAAGTAATGGGGCGCCTGGGTAGCTCAGTGGGTTAAAGCCTCTGCCTTTGGCTCAGGTCATGGTCCCAGAGTCCTAGGATCAAGCCCTGCATTGGGCTCTCTGCTCTGCAGGGAGCCTGTTTCCTCCCTTCTCTCTCTGCCTGCCTCTCTGCCTACTTGTGATCTCTGTCAAGTAAATAAATAAAATCTTAAAAAAAAAAAAAAAGAAATCAAGTAATGGATTCTTTGTGTTCATATCTACTTGAGTATCATAACCTTCTCAGCTGATAAAGATGTATATATATATATATATATATATATATATATATACTAAGTCATATATATACATGTAACTATATGTATTTCTATATGTAACCATCTGTATCTATATTAGGCTAAACATGCATTCATTTTGATGTCTCCAATTTTAAGCCATTACTCATGGATCATTCTAGTCTTCTCCCTTTTTGTATCTCTAACCTTCTACTCACTTAATCAACTTAGTCAACTAAAGTATTGTGCTTATGCATAGCTCCTTTTGCCTTGATTTTATAGAATCTACTAACTTCCAAAATTACTTAAGTCGACAACTATTCCTTACCGTTTTGGTAAGATAGTTTCATACATCTGTAGTACACTTAGAATGTTTGTTAGTTTGTTTTTGCAACCCCTCCTAAGACCCATTGAAGTTGTACATAATTTTTAAAAATTGCATACATTGGGTTCCGTTCTTTGCTGCTATGGACTCTGGGCAGCTGGGGTCAGTGAAGAATCTCAGGATGGCTGGGTGAAAACTTGCTCTAAAAACCATTGACTAGGTAGTTTTTGGTGAGATCATACCCCAAAACCAGAAGGCCATTGCTAACTGCCTGAAATCTTGGAATGAGACACTTACCTCCAAGTTGGATACTCTCCCTAAGAAACTCCCTGCTATTAACTGAGCTTACTACAAGACCAATGTAGTGAAGGCTGGCTTGGTAGATGACTTTGAGAAGAAGTTCAATGCCCTAAAGATTCCTGTGCCAGAGGATAAATACACTGTTCAGGTGGACGCTGAAGAAAAAGAAGATGTGAAAAGTTGTGCTGAGTTTTTGTCTCTCAAAGGCCAGGATTATGGAATACAAAAAACAGCTGGAGAAGCTAAGGAACATAATTCTGTTTGATCAGATGACCATTGAGGACCTGAATGAAGCCTTCCCAGAAACCAGATTAGACAAGAAGTATCCCTATTGGCCTCACAAGCCAATCGAAAACTTATAAACTTGAGGTGGGGAGAGAGCTCTGGCCCTTGTATTATAAACACTGGACATTAAAAATAATGGATACAGTAAAAAAAATGCATACATTAAGTTTCATTATCTCCTTTAATAGGTTTTGACAAATATGTCATTATCCATAATTACAATCATGCAGAACAGTTTTATTCTCCCTCAATAGTGCCACATTCTTTACCTATTCAACATTTTCTGTTCCTTAAATAATTAAATCTCTTTCTCAAGAAGGAGGACAAAATATTGCTGTTTATTTTAGCATATACAGCTATATGGCTTTCATCATTTAGTTTATGTTTACCTTTCCAAACTTATCTTTAGAGTCATATCGAAAGCCAAACTAGCATTGTACATTCCATGTGTATCAGACTACCTATATTTCTTAGAATACATATTGTGCTATTATGAGGCAGGGAGGGTTGGAGAGAGAAGCAGACTCTCCGCTGAGGAGGGAGTCTGATGCAGGACTAGATCCTAGGACTCCAGGATCATGAACTGAACCAACTGAACCACACAGATGCCCTTGCTATTTAATTTATACTAAATATTTCTCTCTATGTCAAAATGTCCTTGTAGACATGAAAGCCTAGGATATTTCCACACGTTTTTCCAAACATGATCTCAGATGTTAACACTATTAGAAAAGACCTCCTTGCTCACATAAAACAAGTTAGGTAAGCTATCTCTTGTGTTTCATTTTAATTATATCATCTTATTTGTTCTTTATATTGTTATATTTCTATTATTTAATCACCTTCACTAGAATGTAATCACCTTTGGTAGGCTATTCATCCTGTATATGCATATTACAGTATCTGTGGCATTCATATATTTAATAAAAATGAATACAACAAGAAAAAAGAATAAATGAATGAGTGAATGGGAAACTGAGTGAGTCAAATATACATATTTGTTTCTAATTTCAACTCCCTAAAGTTGATCTTTTTGGAAGTTAATGACAACCAAAGGCTAAAATGTTGAAGCTCAACTTCCAAGGGGAGTTGAAAAGGATCTGGAGTAGTACCACTGGGGGACAACCAGTTGTGGTTATGAGAGGCTTAATATGTAAAATATTCATTCTGTTCCCTTATAGTTGTTGCAGTTTCCTTTACTGTACTGACTTATTAAATTTAAAAAGATGCCAGGGTGGGACGCCTGGATGGCTCAGTGGGGTAGGCCTCTGCCTTCGGCTCGGGTCATGATCTCAGGGTCCTGGGATCGAGCCCCACATTGGGCTCTCTGCTCAGCGGGGAGCCTGCTTCCCCCCCCTCTCTCTCTGTCTGCCTCTCTGCCTACTTGTGATCTCTCTCTCTGTGCAAATAAATAAATAAATAAAATCTTTAAAAAAAAAAAAAAAAGATGCCAGGGTGCCAGGGTGCCTGGGTGGCTCAGTGGGTTAAGTCTCTGCTTTCTGTTCAAGTCATGATCTCAGTGTCCTGGGATCGAGCCCCAAATCAGGCTCTCTGCTCAGCAGGGAGCCTGTTTCTCCCCAGCCCCCCCGCCTGCTTCTCTACTTGTGATCTCTATCTGTCAAATAAATAAATAAAATCATTTTTTTAAAAAGGTGCCAAATATCCCCATATGACTTCTTAACCTGAATTTTAGGAGTATACAGTTACACATACACAACTCTAAGAATGATGCCTTGGCCAAATGATAACTTGGATAATAATGCCGTGACATTACAATCCTCTCTTCACAGGAATTCTTTTGTCCTTACTTTCTAACTCTTGATACACAAATCAGTACAAACATTATCATGGTAAGTAAAAATATCATGATATTAGGTACAAATTTTACTACTGACATTCTACATTCCTCAGATGTCAAAACAAACCAGTAAAAGCAATCTAAGTATTTGCAGTATGTCCTAAGTCCTCTTCTCCATATCAATAAAATCATCACTTGTGTGACTCAGTCAATTGTCTTCCTTCAGCTCAGGTCATGACCTCAGGGTCTTGAAATCCAGCCTCTCATCCAGCTCCCTTCTCATCAGGGAGACTGCTTCTCCTTCTCCCTCTGTCTGCTGTTCCCCTTGCTTGTACTCTTTCTTTCTCTGTGTCAAATAAATAAACATAATCTAAAAAAGAAAAGAAAGAATCACCACTTTATAAACATCTACTATGAAGTTCAAGTACTCAACAACTATTTTTTTTTAAATAAAGGCTATCAAATACGATGAGGAAAAAGCCCAGCTTTCTTTACTAGATTCTGAAATAAAAGAATCAATCATGTCAAATTAAACCAGGTATTTCTATACACCAAGGCTAACTCCTGAATACAGAGCAGTGTGGGTATTATTTATCTTCCTCGTGCTAAGCTCATAAATTAGAGAAAAAAAAACTACACTTGGACAATTCAATCACCTCAAATAAAATGAACTGTTTAACCTGTTAATAAAAAAGTGGTAATTCTATTTGAAGATCAAGGTGCTTTATTTAAGGACAAAGGAAACTTTTCTATTACTTCTAATTATTAAGCTTTTAAAATTAATCTAAACATTTGCAGTGAACTTCTTGAAGAGCAATACAAGTTTTCCTTTAATTTTTCTATAAAATAGAACTAGTTATAGGTAGAAATGTCAAAACTGTGATTTAAAACTTTTTGTGAAGGAACCTATTTCTGTTTTTTTTATGACTGCCACCCTAACTTTATCAAGTCATTGGGCTAAGTTTGGGGAGATTTCATATCAAGAGCTGAGCTTTTTCTTATGTATCACAACCAAACCCAGAATGTACTCTTTGAAATTAATACTACTATTGCTGACTTAACGGTAACTTTCAAGAACACTAATAGATGATACATTTAGTAAATATTTGTTGACTGATTACTCTTTCCTTGTGGGTTGAATGTGTATAAGAAATTCAAACATGTATTCAGTCAGAGAAACATCAATTAATAGTCCCTGAAGAGTGAAAAGGAAACAGCTTATGACCTAGGTGCTTGTCATTTAGAAACAAAAGACACAGTCTTAGGGATCTTTGATCTCATAGATTCTATTGATTAGAATCAAACACACACAGAATTATCATAATAAATGCTTCTGACATGGACTTTTGTAATAATTATGTTTTCCCAAGCAAACCACACAGAGCTGAGATTTATTTATTTATTTTATTTCAGTTTGCTTTCTACCTCCACACCCCTGACCCTTAACAACAAAAAGAAGGAAATTATTACTAGTCATTTTGTCTGAGTCTGACTCATGTAAAGTCCCCAGGTATGATGGAGGAGTTCAAATCTATTGAATTAGGCACCAAATGTGTCTTCCTTAAGTTAGGAAAAGATAAAGAAAAGTAATGTGATGAGACAAAATATTAACAGAGACTCAGATTTTGAAAAGTTCGTGGAAAAGGATTGACAAACTAGAGTTGAAAGAAGGAGTTATAATAATTTTATTGGTAATATGTAAATATCTTCACTTTTGAACTGCTAATCTTGATCATTTGATAATAAAGAACGAAGTAATGTTTTACTCTCTTGATTATAAGGCAAAATATTTAGACTGATTATTTCAGTGTAAAGCACTGTAAAATGTTAAAATATCTTTAAACTAAAACAGGCTTGCTGGCTAAATTATTTGTTTCTCTTTTAAAGTTAAGCTAATTTTCATCCCCATTTTACTTGTGTATGGAAGATAAAATTTTTACAATTGCTCTAACACAAATATTGTTTACCTTTTTTACAATATCAGTGTTATTTTTTTTTAATAAATGAAGTCTTAAAACCAATGAACCATTTCCTATTTTCTGTTATTCTCATACTTTCATTAGCTCCAGATCCACAGCCAGGTTGAAAGCTTCTGTACATAAAGTACTGCCAAGCTTCAAAGTATAATAAATCTTCTAAAAATAAAAATAATTATAATTATAAATAATCCTCTATAATATTTTTGGAAGCTAAAACATGTGAGTTCAGTGAATCAAGCATTTATGTATTTATGCCAAGTATTGTAATTTTCTTAATCTCATGAGATACTAAATAGCCATATGCTGAATAAAGTTGTTTTCTGCCAACAGTGAAATTTCACCCACATCCATCTGTATGAAATTAGAGTCTCCAAAGAAGGTGAGGCTGGCATTAATGAAAGAGTAAGAAAATCTGAGTAGCTGAGTTCCAGAGATAGAACAAACACTCATAGGCTATGTCTAGAAAGGAAAAACTCAAGAGTTTTAGCAAAAAATATATTTGAACATACATTTACATGAAATAATATTTTATTCAGGGACAAATCTGTGCTTTCATGCGTTCCTTACAGTCACTGAAAATGTTTAGTCTCTGACACAAACCTCTAATATGAATAAAGGAAATTAAAGTGTATACAAATGTTTATCTTTCATTATTAGAAGTGGCTGTATTTATTCCAAATTTCTTTACTATTATAACTTGCACTCATCGTGGTTAAAAAGTAACTCTACTCACTAGTCAAGTATGCTTTATATTTCAGGTCTCAGGCCTTAGAGCAGATATAAAAAACTGAGTTAGCAAGTTTGTGTCCCTTTCTACTGTAAGAAATATTAGGACTCATGGTTAAGGTCAAAGTTGAAGCAAGTGAAAGCAGGAGTTTATATGTCCTCAAGTTCTCTGGATCGTATTATGGGTTTTTGTTTCTTTGTTTGTTTGTTAGCCATTGTTGAAATAGCAGTTAAAAAGGCACAAACAGGGACGCCTGGGTGGCTCAGTTGGTTGGACGACTGCCTTCGGCTCAGGGCGTGATCCTGGAGTCCCGGGATCGGGTCCCACATCAGGCTCCCAGCTCCATGGGGAGTCTGCTTCGCTCTCTGACCTTCTCCTTGCTCATGCTCTCTCTCACTGATTCTCTCTCTCTCTCAAATAAATAAATAAACAATCTTAAAAAAAAAAAAGGCACAAACATACAGAGCACTCTTCTGACAAAACCAGAAGAACTTTCCAATTGATAGACATCATAAGGTTTAAGGAAATTTTCCTTTTACAGGAATATTTTCCTTATTGCTTTTTTTTGAAATGTCAAGGCAGTTTCAGGAGCTTAAGAAAGCACATGCATTTCACTCTAACAACAGGAAGACTAACATATATGTTATTGGCCCTGGTAATATGTATGTGATTTTCAGGGCTGAATTGACCTCTGCATGCCTCAGTTTCCTGTTCTGTACAAAGGATGTAAATCAGAATCAGAGGAGGTTTTGTGAAAAGTTTAGCTCCTGTTTTCACTTGCAAAGTGTCTTAGGCACTGTTTCCCTTCCTTTCTGGGAATACCTGAAGTTTCACTTAGTTCAACTGTGAAAGAATTCCTGAAGGCTGACCAAGATACTGGCCCTTTCACTTTAAGTCAATTCCCTTTGTTTCCTCCTATGGTCTACATCAGAAAGTCTATGTTAAAGCTGATAACAAGAACAAGAAATCTGACATTAAAATGGAATTGTAAGCACAGTTTGAAAGTTGTTATTTTTCCCTCCCCATTATCCTACCTTTCTTTCTTTCTCTGTCTCTGTTTCTGTCTCTCTCTCTCTCTCTCTCTTTCTCTTTACCTTCCATAAATAGCTTGGCTGCTGCAACATGAGACAAATAGTTGCTCTCTGTTAGTTCTCTGCATGAGGTGAGGTGAGGAGGGGAGCAGTGACTGCCAGGCACCAGATTGATGGTGTGTGGAAACCTAGAGCTAGAGCTGCTGGCAGCCAAGTGCTTCTCTGTGGGGAATCCCACATAATACACTTTCCAGGTTTCTGGGCTTTTGTCCAGCCACACATTTCCGTGCATGCAACACTCCCTTCATGAGAAAGGATAGAAGGGGAGGAATGAAGCCAAAGGACTGTGTTTGCATTTGCATACTTATTTACAACTTTAATAAATGTGTTTAACATATGTTACCTTAAGAAGTGACCAGGGAAAAGAAAGCAATGAAAGCAATCTGACTATCTCTTTCCTTAAGGCCTTCTTCATCTCCCTCTAGGGCAGTTAATTAAAGTTAGATAAGGGGCAGCCTAAAAGGGTGATATATCTTTCAAGGCTGATATCCCCTGGGGTAGGCTTATATAAATGCTGAAAAACATCACTGATAGCATCTCTTCCTGTGTTAACCATGCTGCCACAAACAATTAGATAATAGGGAGGACATTAGGAGAAGGAAAGGAAAAGTGAATTGGGGAAATCATGGGAGGAAGACAAACCATGAGAGACTGTGGACTCTGAAAAACAAACTGAGGGTTTTGGAGAGTTTTGAGCCTGGTTGTGGATATTAAGGAGGGCATGTATTGCATGGAGAACTGGATTTGGTACATAAACAATGAATCTTGGAACACTGAAAAAATAAAATCAAATTAAAACAAAATAAAACAATAAAAAAATAAAAGGTATTCATGAAAAGGAAAAAAAAATAATTCCAATTCTAGACCATTCAACTCTGTAAATAACTACTATTGTCTGGAAACACAATTCTCCTGGATTTTTTTTTTATTTTTTTATTCATTTCTTTTCAGCATAACAGTATTCATTGTTTTTGAACCACACCCAGTATTCCACACAATCCCTGTCCTCTCCAATACCCACCACCTGGTTCCCACACACCGCCCGTTCAAAACCTTCAGATTGTTTTCAGAATCCATAGTCTCTCATGATTCACCTCCCCTTCCAATTTCCCTCAACTCCCTTCTCCTCTCCATCTCCCCTTGTCATCCATGTTATTTGTTATGCTCCACAAAAGGGAAACCATATGATCATTGACTCTCTTTGCTTGACTTATTTCACTCAGCATAATCTCTTCCAGTCCCATCCATGTTGCTACAAAGATTGGGTATTCATCCTTTCTGATGGAGGAATAATACTCCATAGTGTATATGGACCACATCTTCCTTATCCATTCGTCCGTTGAAGGGCATCTTGGTTCTTTCCATAGTTTGGCGACTGTGGCCTTTGCTGCTATAAACATTGGGGTACAGATGGCCCCTCTTTTCACAACATCTGTATCTTTGGGGTAAATACCCAGGAGTGCAATTGCAGGGTCATAGGGAAGCTCTATTTTTAATTTCTTGAGGAATCTCCACACTGTTCTCCAAAGAGGCTGCACCAACTTGCATTCCCGCCAACAGTGTAAGATGTTCCCCTTTCTCCACATCCTCTCCAACACATGTGGTTTCCTGTCTTGCTAATTTTGGCCATTCTAATTGGTGTAAGATGATATCTCAGTGTGTTTTTAATTTGAATCTCCCTGATGGCTAGTGATGATGAACATTTTTTCATGTGTCTGATAGCCATTTATGTCTTGGTTGGGGAAGTGTCTGTTCATATCTTCTGCCCACTATTTGATATGATTGTCTGTTTTGTGTGGGTTGAGTTTGAGGAGTTCTTTTTATAGATCCTGGATGTAAACCTTTTGTCTGTACTATCATTTGCAAATATCTTCTCCCATTCCGTGGGTTGCCTCTTTGTTTTGTTGACTGTTTCCTTTGCTGTGCAGAAGCTTTTGATTTTGATGAAGTCCATAAAGTTCATCTTTGCTTTTGGTTCCTTTGCCTTTGGAGACATATCTTGAAAGAAGTAGCTGTGGCTGATTTCAAAGAGGTTATTGCCTATATTCTCCTCTAGGGTTCTGATAGATTCCTGTATCACATTGAGGTCTTTTATGCATTCGTATATATCTTTGTTTACGGTGTAAGAGAATGGTTGTGTTTCATTCTTCTACATATAGCTATCCAGTTTTCCCAGCACCATTTATCGAAGAAACTGTCTTTTACCCACTGTATATTTTTTCCTGTTTTGGCGAAGATTATTTGAACATAGAGTTAAGAATCCATATCTGGGCTCTCTACTCTGCTTCACTGGTCTATGTGTCTGTTTTTATGCCAATACCATGCTGTCTTGGTGATGAAAGCTTTGTAGTAAAGTTGAAATCAGGTAACGTGATGCTGCCAGTTTTACTTTTGTTTTTCAACATTTCCTTAGCGATTCGGGGTCTCTTCTGATTCCATACCAATTTAAGGAATATTTGATCCAGCTCTTTGAAGAATACCGGTGGAATTTTGATCGGAATGGCATTAAAAGTATAGATTGCTCTAGGCAGTATAGACATTTTAACAATGTTTATTCTTCCGATCTAAAAACAGGAAATGGTCTTCCATCTTTTTGTGTCTTCTTCAATTTCTTTCATGAGTGTTCTGAAGTTCCTCAAGTACAGATCCTTTACCTCTTTGGTTAGGTTTATTCCCAGATATCATATGCTTCTTGGTGCTATAGCAAATGGAATCGATTCTCTAATTTCCCTTTCCATATTTTCATTGTTAGCATATAAGAAAGCCACTGATTTCTGTACATTGACTTTGTATCTTGAAACATTGCTGAATTCCTGTATGAGTTCTAGTAGTTTGGGGGTGGTCTTTTGGGTTTTCCACATAAAGAATCATGTCATCTGTGAAGAGAGAGAGTTTGACTTCTTCCTTGTCAATTTGGATACCTTTTATTCTCTTTCTTGTCTGATTACTGTTGCTGGTACTTCTAATACTATGTTGAACAAGAGTGGTGAGAGTGGGCATCCTTGTCGTGTGCCAGATCTCAACGGGAAGGACACAAGCTTTTTCCCATTGAGGATGATATTTGCTGTGGATCTTTCATAGATAGATTTGATGAAGTTC
This sequence comes from Neogale vison, assembly GCF_020171115.1. Taxonomy (NCBI): domain Eukaryota; kingdom Metazoa; phylum Chordata; class Mammalia; order Carnivora; family Mustelidae; genus Neogale; species Neogale vison. Next base: position 112,350,540 of record NC_058102.1, on the reverse strand, counting down.
AGTAATGTTCCCTTTATCCCTATAATTTGAAGTGTTTTAATCAGGAACAGATGCTGGATTTTGTCAAATGCTTTTTCTGCATCAATTGAGAGGACCATGTAGTTCTTCTTTCTTCTCTTATTAATTTGTTCTATCATGTTGAGTGATTTGCGAATGTTGAACCGTCCTTGTAGTCCAAGGATGAATCCAACCTGGTCATGGTAGATAATCTTTTTGATATGCTGTTGGATCCTGTTTGCTAGGATCTTGTTGAGAATCTTAGCATCCATATCCATCAGTGATATTGGTCTGAAATTCCTCTTTCTGGTAGGGTCGTTGCCTGGTTTGGGGATCAGGATAATGCTGGCTTCATAGAAAGAGTCTGGAAGTTTTCCTTCTGCTTCAATTTTTTTGAAACAGCTTCAGGAGATTAGGTGTTATTTCTTCCTTGAAGGTTTGGTAGAATTCCCCAGGGAATCCGTCAGGTCCTGGGCTCTTGTTGTTTGGGAGGTATTTGATCACTGCTTCAATCTCGTTACTAGGTATTGGTCTATTTAGGTTGTAAATTTCTTCCTGGTTCAATTTTGGGAGTCTATAGTTTTCCAGGAATACATCCATTTCATCTAGTTTGCTTAGCTTGTAGGCATATAACTGTTGATGATAACTTCTGATGATTGTTTCTACTTCCTTGGTGTAGTTGTGGTCTCTCCCTTTTCATTCATAATTTTATGAATTTGGGCTTTCTCTCTTTTCTTTTGGATTAGTGTGGCAAATGGCTTATTGATCTTATTGATTCTTTCAAAAAACCAGCTTCTAGTTTTGTTGATACGTTCTACTGTATCTCTGGTTTCTACCTCATTGATCTCAGCTCTAATCTTGATGATTTCCCTTCTTATGTGTGGAGTTGGTTTGAATTGTTGTTGATTCTCCAGTTCTTTAAGGTGTAGAGACAGATGCTGTGTTCTGGATTTTTTAATTTTTTTTTGAGGGAGGCTTGGATGGCTATGTATTTCCCCCTGAGGACCGCCTTTGCTGTATCCCATAGGTTTTGGACCGAAGTGTCTTCATTCTCATTGGTTTCCATGAATTGTTTCAGATCTTCTTTGATCTCCCAGTTGATCCAAGAATTCTTAAGCAAGGCGGTTTTTAGCTTCCAGGTGTTTGAATTCTTTCGGAACTTTTCCTTGTGATTGAGCTCCAATTTCAAAGCATTGTGATATGAGAATGTGCAGGCAATAATCTCAGTCTTTTGGTATCGGCTGAGTCCTGATTTGTGACCCAGTATGTGGTCTATTCTTGAGAAGGTTCCATGTGCACTTGAGAAGAATGAGTATTCTATAGTTTTAGCATGGAATGTTCTGTATATATCTATGAGGTCCATCTGATCCAATATGTCATTCAATGCTCTTGTTTCTTTATTGATATTCTGCTTCGATGATCTGTCTATTTCTGAGAGAGGTGTGTTATGATCTCCTGCTATTAATGTATTCATATCAATATGATTCTTTATCTTGATTAGTAGTTTTCTTAAGTAATTGGCTGCTCCCATATTGGGGGCATAGATATTTAAAATTGTTAGATCATCTTGGTGGATAGTCCCTTTAAGAATGATGTAGTGTCCTTTTGTATCTCTGACTACAATCTTTAGTTTAAAATCTAATTTATCTGATATGCAAATAGCAACCCCGGCCTTCTTTTGAGGCCCATTGACGTGAAAGATGCTTCTCCATCCCTTCACTTTCAGTATGGGTATATCTTTAGGTTCAAAATGGGTCTCTTGTAGACAACATATAGAAGGATCCTGTAGTTTTATCCAATCTGAAACCCTGTGTCATTTTATGGGCATATTTTGGCCATTGACATTGAGAGTGATTATTGATAGATATGTTTTTATTGTCATCGTGTTACCTTGAAGTCTTTCTTTCCGTTGCTTGTCTCTATATTTCTGTTCAATGTTATTCTTAGGATTTTTCCTCTTTTATAGATCCCCCCTTAATATTTCCTACATTGTCGGCATAGTCTTTTAAGCCTTGCCTGTCTTGGAAACTCTTTATCTTTCCATCCATTTTGAATGTCAGTCTTGCTGGATAAAGTATTCTTGGCTGCATGTTCTCCTCATTTAGCACCGTGAATATATTTTCCACCCCTTTCTGGCTTGTCAGGTCTCTGTGGACAGGTCTGACGTGATTCTGATGGGCTTTCCTCTGTAAGTAAGGAGCCTCTTTTTCCTAGCGGCTTTCAAGATATTGTATCTACAATTATGATACCTCAATTTCACTATCAGGTGCCTTGATTTTTTTTTTTTTTAATCTACAATATTGAGTGAAGACCGTTCGGCATCTAGTACATGAACACTGGTCCATTTGCGAGATTGGGAATATTTTCATGAAGAACATGTTCCACTATATCTTCTAGATTTCTTTCTTTCTCCTCCCCTTCAGGGATTCATATACTTCTGACGTTGGAACATTTCATGGCATAATTTATTTCCCTGATTCTGTTTTTGTGGCTTCTAAGCTGTTTGTTCCTGGATTCCTCCTGATCCTTTCTATCTATTTGTCCACCAGATCACTAATTCTATGCTCTGTTTCAGTTACCCTAGATTTGAGAGAATTTAGGTTAGATTGGAACTAACTGAGAGCATTTTGAACCACATCCCTGGTAGCTTTCAGTTCTACCCTAACAGTTGAATATCATCCCTGGTGGCTTTCAGTTCTGCCCTAATTAATTCTATTTGGGTATCCATAGCTTTCTCCAACCTAGCTATTGCCTGTATAATTGTTAGCCTGAATTCTCTTTCCAACATATTGTCTATGTTGATAGCCATTAGCTCTGTTGCAGAAGGCCCACCCTCTGTATTTTCCTTCTGTTGGGCATTCCTCCTTCTAGTCTTTTTGGTGAGAGATGACTGAACGGGTATAGCTGGATGTATTGACCATGGTGCAGTAATGTGCACCCTGGAACGTTTCTGAGAAATCAGGATTCCTCACCCAAATGAGGGAAAAAAGAAAAGAAAAAGAAAAAGAGAGAGAGAGAGGAAAGAAAGGGAAGATAAAAGAGAAGGTTCAGGCCAAATGGGCCCCAAACTAAGATTGATGAAGTATAAAACAAAACCGACAAACAAAAAGACTGATAAAAGTATATGACAAGAGAAAAAAGTATATATATGTATATATATAAAAGTATATATATGCAAATAAAGGAAGATCCTCATCAAAAAGAACCTCAAGAATAAGATTTATATACTATCAGGACAAGCACAAAAACACAGAAACACTGGTGGAAGGAAAAGATGGGAGAGTGGTTATAATTTCTCAGTGTGGGCGAGGAAGTTTGTTTTGATTCTTCCTGGCTGTATCTTGATATCTTTGTTAAAGGACTCATCTTTCCTAAGATAAAGAAGGATTAAAAATTGGTTTACCTATAGGGGTGGCATTGATTGGGGAAAGGGAATTACCTTGAAGTTTAACTCTATATAAATATTAGAAAATAAAAATAAAAAAGGAATAAACTAGACTAAAGTAAACTAAAATTTAAAAAGAAAATTTAAAAATTAGAAATGCAAAAGGAATTACAAAGGTGTAGGTATCAAAAAGTTCAGGTTAGAAGGGTATTATGGAATTTGATGTACTGGACATATCACTGTGATGGTAAATAGGTTAAAAAATTATCTATATATATATTTTTAAAAATGACCAAGAATAGTGGGAATGAGTTAAAAATAAAAGTTGTCCTAGGAAGTAGTAGTGGTTCTTCTCTTGTAGTCTATTTCTTTCTTTCTTTCTTTCTTTTTTTTTTTCTTTCCTGGTTGGTTTTCTGGGGGAGAGGCCTGCCACATGGGTTTTCAGTAATGATGTTCCCTGAGTTAAGTCCTCCCGCCCCCCTCAATGGGGTGGGCTCTGAGGAAACCGTTTTTTTCAGGCTTCTGTTCTCTGGAGGTTTTTATGTTTGTTCATTTTTTTTTTCTCTTGCCTTGACTGCTTTTGATGGTTTTTGTAGGTTTAGAGGAAAGTAAACTGCACCCTGACCTCCCTCTCAGAGAGAAGCCTCTGTCTTGACCCCTGTGGATGCTGCATAGCCCATATAAATTTCCCCCTTGGCCACTGGTGGAGCAGGTTCCAAGTTGCAGTCCCTGGGGACACAGGATCTTCTGCTTGTACCCAAAACCACAGCAGCAACAGCTGTCTGAGCAACTCCAGACCCCCAGAGAGGTTCCAAGCAGCGATTGCACACTGAGATTTTCCCACTGGCCTGGGCTGGGAGTGCCTGGTCTCTCTGGGTCTAAGAGTGCCGGGCTTGGGCGCACCTCTCTCAGGGGAGGGTCTGGGGTGCACGCGCATCTTGGGCTCTGATACAACGGCACGGGTCTAAGAGCACTGGGCTGGGCCTTCACGCACCTTTCTTAGGGGAGGGTGAGAGGCACGTGCATCTCAGTCTCTGTTAGCATGACTCAGCATTCTGCTGTCTGGTGAGGCTCCCAGCCCCACACAGGAGCCAGACCCCATGCATTCTCAGCCACACTGGCGGCTCAGGGACCAAGACCTGGTTTCTCCGCCACACTGTCTCTGGCTCAGCACCAGAGGAGGCTGTCCTGGGTCCAGGGACTTAAGCCCCTGCCCCTAGCTGCCCTGCTTCCCACAAATTTCACCCCGTGATCCTTTGCTCTTTTGGAGTGCTTTCAACCAGTCTCCAAGTTAATGCTGGTCCACAGATGCAGGGCACTCTCATATTAGGGGTTTTACATTTCAGTCAGTCACCTCTGGTGGCTCCCTCCCCCTTTTGTTTATCTTCTGATATCAGTCTGACATTCCCATTCTGCTTTACCTGCCCACTGGCGTCTTCTGCCCCTGTAGAGATCCAGACGTGGATAATTCTGATCTCAGGCTGGTTTCATGAGTGATCGGAGTTCTTTGGTAGGTAATCAGCTCACTTTAGGGTACAGGTTGAAATGGCGCCTCCTCCTACTTCCCTGCCATCTTGTCTCCCTCATGATCATAGGAATTAACTGAGAATATCACCATTTCCAGTGTCATCTGGTTTGGAACACCTTTCTCTCCTGCAGAGTTCTACATATAAAAGCTAAATTTGAAGCTGGCTAAATATAAGAATAAGTAAATTAAGAAGTATTTGCATGACTATAGTCTATTGAGAGGAGATTGTATCTGTGTTCTAAGATAATTTAAATATCAATATAATCAGAAAAATAAAAGACATTGTAGGATTAAAATCATGTTTAAAGGAAGTCCCCAAATAACTATACATTGAGGTTTCCTAGCTCAAGATGTCTGACTCAACCTATACATTTTTTCTGACCTCCAATGAGACACTATTAAAGTGACAATAAATGAACTAAAGGTTATAAAACCATTAATGACAAAAGAAAAAGAAAGAAGGAATCCTTGGAAACGATGGAAAGTCAATAAAAGGACGGAAATGATTAAACTAGAGATAGAATGCAAATTTTATAACAAGAGGTGGAAACTAAACGAGTCTACATGTTAAATGAGACTCAGAAGAACAGAAAATGGGAGTGAAAATAACATGAAAAATTAAAGGGTAAATTAGTTTCTTTAAAATATAAGTGGAGGGGCGCCTGGGTGGCTCAGTGGGTTAATGTCTCTGCCTTTGGCTCATGATCATGAGGTCATGATCTCAGGGTCCTAGGATTGAGCCCTGCATTGCATCGGGCTCTCTGCTTGGCAGGGAGCCTGCTTCCTCCTCTCTCTCTGCCTGCCTCTCTGCCTACTTGTGATCTGTGTCTGACAAATAAATAAAAAATAATAATAATAAATAAAATATAAGTGAAATCATAGATTCCCTATCATTTCATGCCTCATTCCATCTCCTTGTGCAGAGCAGAGTTTACCACCAACAGCATTTTGGAGAGTTGTTCTCTATAAAATGCCAAATAGTCTGGGAAAACTAGGGCACTTAAAATAGATATTAGCATCCTAGAATAAAGGAATAATGATTCTGGGATTTTAGAGAACCTTTCTGATAAAGGGCAGCTTCTTGCTCACTCATGCTAAAGCACTTTTTGAACATCTCCAAGCTTGTTGACTATCCTAGCCTCTCAATATAAATTATAAAAGAAAAAAATAAAGACAACTAGATATTTGAAGAAAGCCTCCAGCATAAATAAAGACCTAGATAAAACTAACCTCAAAAGAAGGAAGTATCCATGTGAAAAAAAAGACATTTAGAAAAATCAATAAAACCGCACCTCCCCTTAACAAGCTTCAGTAAGCATTTTGTGATAGAAGAAAAAATCAACATCAGAAACAACCAAAAAAAAATTATATGAAATAAGCTAGTCTTAGAAAAAAAAGGGGTGGGGGTACAATGGATTAAATTATGAAAATCAATATATCTATGAGAAAATAAAATTGGACTTTTCCAAGAACTTAAACTAAAGGACATAAGTTATTAATCTAGAAAATACAGTATCTGACTAGCTAGCTTTAAAAAAAAAAAAAGAATGTAGGGGAAAAAAAAGGAAAACTATCAAAGAATAATGGAAGAAATTTTCCCCAAGCTGAAAAAGGACAGATTATTTTAAATATGTTGCATATTTAAAGAGCCCTCTAAGTACCATTTTAAAAGAATTTGAAAAGATCTACACACAGGAAAATTATCAATTATTGAAGTATTGAATACATCTAAACAAGAGTCTACATTCTGTAGAGGAAAACAAAATAAAACATCTTCTATAATGAAACAGAAATCACTGGGGTGCCTAGGGGAACTCAGTTGGTTGGGCATCCAGCTCTTGGTTTTGGATTAAATCATGATCTTGGGGCTATAAGATGAAGCCCCAAGTGGAATTCCCTACTCTGTATGGAACCTGCTTGTAATTCTCCCCCAACCCCGGCTCTCACCCTGCTCTCTATAAATAAATAAATAAATCTCTTAAAAACATGAAACAAAATCAGTTTTGCATCTGTTTTTTTTTTTACAAAAACAATATATCCTACAACACAGAGAATAGAATTTTTAAAAGATTGAAGTATATATTTAAGAAACTAAAATTATGGTTTTAGTCAAGATATGATCAAGTCTAAGTATGAATAAATCTTGTATATGATAACAGGTTCATTAACTTTATCCTAAAAGCATTCTCCATGAGGGAGAATTTAAAGTTGTACATTCAGAAAACCAGGATGGAAAACAGGAAGAAAAAAAAAAAAGACGTTGCATGCAATATAAAAGAATAGTACAAAGATTAAAACACAAGAATTTGCGGGGGACAAGATGGCGGGGTAGTAGGAAGAGGCGTCTTTTCAGCTGGTACCCCAAAGTGAGCTGATTACCTACCAAAAAACTCCGATCACCCATGAAATCAGCCTGAGATCAGAATTATACACGCCTGGATCTCTACAGGGGCAGAAGACGCCAGTGAGCAGGTAAAGCGGAATGGGAACTGCAGACTGATATTGGAAGATAAACAAAAGGGGGAGGGAGCCACCAGAGGTGACCGGTGGGAGAGTAATACCCCAATACGAGCGAGAGTGCCCTGCGTCTGGGGACCAGCATTAACTTGGAGACTGGTTGAAAGCACTCCAAAAGAGCAAAGGATCGCGGGGGGAAATTGTGGGAATCGGGGCAGCTAGGGACCGGGCCTTAAGTCCCGGGTCCCAGACAGCCTCTCCGGCGTGGAGGCAGAGAGAGTGCGGCGGAGAAACCAGCTCCTGGTCCCTAAGCCGCCAGCGCGCCCCAGAGCGCGTGGGTTCCAGCTCCTGTGAGGGGATGGGAGCTGCGCCGGTCTGCAGAACGCGTGCTAGCCCTACCACAAAGCTTGAGATACGCGCGCACGTCGCTCGAGCTCCCCTGGGTTACTGAGGCCCGGCGGACGCTCCTTGACCCGCGCCATTGTTTCAAAGCCTAAGCCGCGTGCGCGCGCGCAAAACTCTTCCCCGGACAGAGGCACGCAAAAGCCCAGCCTGGGGCTTACGGACTAGCGCCCCATTCTCAGTGCCCCAGATGCGCGCCCGACCCACAGCCACCTCTGAAAAGAGGTGCGCGCAATCCGGGCACTCCAAGCCCGGGCCGGCGGCAAAATCTCAGTGTGCGATCTCTGCTTGGAACCTCTGGCGGTCAGGAGCTCCCAGACAGCGGCCACTGCCTTGGCTTTGGGGACGAGCAAAAGATCCTGTGCCCCCAGGGTCTGCAACTTGGAACCTGCGCTGCCAGCGGCCAAGGGGGAATTTATTCAGCTTCTGCACCCAGACTGAGGCTTCTCTCTGAGACGGAGATCAGGGTGCAGTTTGATTTCTTCTAATACTACAAAAACCATCAAAGGCGGTCAAGGTGAGAGGGAAAAAAGTGAACAAGCAAAAAAACCGCCAGAGAACAAAAGCCTGAAAAAAACCAGTTTCCCCAGAGCCCACCCCCTTGAGGGGGGCGGGGGGACTCAACTCAGGAAACATCATTGACTGACAACCCACGTGGCAGGCCCCTCCCCCAGAAAACCAACCAAGAAAGAAAAAAAAAAAAAGGACTACAAGAGAACCACCACTACTTCATAGGAAAACTTGTATTATTCACTCGTTTCCACTATTCCGGTTCATATATATATATATATATATATATATATATTTACACACAGGTAATTTTTCTAACCTATTTACCATCACAGTGAGCTGTACAGTACATCAAATTCCATAATACCTTTCTAACCTGAACTTTTTGATATATACACCTATGTTTTTCTTTTGCATTTTTATTTTCTGAATTCCTTTTTTTGAAAATTTTAGTTTAGTTTAGTCTAGTATATTCCTTTTTATTTTTATCCTGTAATATTCATATAGAGTTAACTTCAAAGTAATCCCCTTTCCCCAATCAATACTACCCCTATAGGTAAACCAATTTTTAATCCACTTTATCTTAGGAAAGTTGAGTCCTTTAACAAAGATATCAAGATACATACAGGAAGAATCAAAACAACATTCCTCACACACACTGAGATTTTATAAGAACTCTCCCATCTTCTTCCACCAGTGTTTCTGTGTTTTTTGAGTTTGTCCTGATAGCATATAAATTTTACACTTGTGGTTCTTTTTGACGAGGTTCTTTCTTTATTTGCATATATATATATATTTTTTTTTTCTTTCTCTTGCCATATAATTGTATCAGACTTTTTATCTCTTTTTGTTTGTCTACTTCATAAATCTTACCTGGGGCCCATCTGGGCTGAACCTTCTCTTTCATCTTCCCTTTCTTTCCTGTCTCTCTCTCTCTCTCTCTTTTTTTTCTTTTTCTTTTTCTTTTTCTTCTTTTCCTTTTTCTTTTCTTTTGTCTCTCGTTTCGATGGGGAATCCTGATTGCTCAGAAGTGTTCCAGGGTGCACCTTGACTGCACCAGAGTTGATACATCCAGCTACATCTGTTCAGTCTTCTCCCACCAAAATGACTAGGAGGAGGAATGCCCAACAGAAGAAAAATACAGAGGATGGACCTTCTGCAACAGAGCTAACGGCTATCAACATAGACAATATGTCGGAAAGAGAATTCAGGCTAACAATTATCCAGGCAATAGCTAGGTTGGAGAAAACCATGGATGACCAAACAAAATTGATTAGGGCCGAACTGAAAGCGACCAGACAGGATGTTCACAATGTTAGGGCGGAGCTTAAAGCTACCAGGGAGGAGGTCCACAATGCTCTCAATGAGTTCCAATCTAATCTAAACTCTCTCAAAGCTAGGGTAACTGAGACAGAAGATAGAATTAGTGATCTGGAAGACAAACAGATAGAGAGAAAGGATCAGGAGGAAGCCTAGAACAAAGAGCTTAGATCCCACGAAAGCAGAATCAGGGAAATAAATGATGCCATGAAGCATTCCAACGTCAGAATTATTGGAATTCCTGAAGGGGAGTAGAAAGAAGTCTAGAAGATAACGTGGAACAAGTCCTTCATGAAAATTTTCCGAATCTCGCGATTGAAACCAGCATTCATGTACTAGAGGCTGAACGGTCTCCACCCAAGATTATACACTCCAAAAAAACATCACGACACCTGATAGTCAAATTGAGGAATTATAATTGTAGGTATAGTCTCTTGAAAGCCGCCAGGGCAAAGAGGCTCCCTACTTACAGAGGGAAGCCCATCAGAATAACGTCAGACCTGTCCACAGACACCTGGCAAGCCAGAAGAGGCTGGCAAGATATACACAGGGCACTAAATGAGAAGAACATGCAGCCAAGAATACTTTATCCAGCAAGACTGACATTCAAAATGGATGGAGAGATAAAGAGTTTCCAAGACCGGCAAGGCTTAAAAGACTATGCAACCACCAAGCCGACACTGCAGGAAATATTAAGGGGGGTTCTATAAAAGAGGAAAAATCCCAAGAATAGCATTGAACAGAAATATAGAGACAGTCTAGAGAAAGAAAGACTTCAAAGGTAACTTGTTGTCAATAAAAACGTATCCATCAATAATCACTCTCAATGTGAATGGCCTATATGCACCCATAAAACGGCACAGGGTTGCAGATGGGATAAAACGACAGGACCCATCCACATGCTGTCTACAAGAGACCCATTTTGAACCTAAAGATACACGCAGACTGAAAGTAAAGGGGTGGAGAAGCATCTTTCATGCCAATGGGACTCAAAAGAAGGCTGGGGTAGCGATTCTCATATCAGATAAATTAGACTTCAAACTAAAGACTGTAGTCAGAGATACAGAAGGACACTACATAATCCTTAAAGGGACTATCCACCAAGATGATCTAACAATTGTAAATATCTATGCTCCCAATATGGGAGCAGACAATTACTTAAGAAAACTGTTAATCAAGATAAAGAGTCATATTGATATGAATACACTAATCGTAGAAGGTTTTATCACACCTTTTCAGATATGACAGATCATCGAAGCAGAAAATCAATAAAGAAACAAGAGCATTGAATGACGCATTGGACCAGATGGACCTCATAGATATATACAGAACATTCCACCCTAAAAATATAGAATACTCATTGTTCTCAAGTGCCACAGAACCTTCTCCAGATTAGATCACATACTGGGTCACAAATCAGGACTCAATCAATACCAAAAGACTGAGATTATTCCCTGCATATTCTCAGATCACAATGCTTTGAAACTGGAGCTCAATCACAAGGAATAGTTCCGAAGGAACTCAAACAACTGGAAGCTAAAGACCACCTTGCTTAAGAATGCTTGGATCAACCAGGAGATCAAAGTAGAACTGAAACAATTCATGGAAACCAATGAGAATGAAGACACTTCGGTCCAAAACCTATGGGATACAGCAAAGGCGGTCCTAAGGGGAAAATATATAGCCATCCAAGCCTCGCTCAAAAAAATTGAAAAATCCAGAACACATCAGCTGTCTCTACACCTTAAAGAACTGGAGGATCAACAACAAATCAAACCAACTCCACACATAAAAAGGGAAATCATCAAGATTAGAGCTGAGATCAATGAGGGAGAAACCAGAGATACAGTAGAACGTATCAATGAAACTAGAAGCTGGTTTTTTGAAAGAATCAATAAGATCGATAAGCCACTGGCTACACTAATCCAAAAGAAAAGAGAGAAATCCCAAATTCATAAAATTATGAATGAAAAGGGAGCAATCACAACTAACGCGAAGGAAGTAGAAACAATCATCAGAAGTTATTACGAACAGTTATATGCCAATAAGCTTAGCAACCTAGATGAAATGGATGCATTCCTGGAAAAATATAAACTACCAACACTGAGCCAGGAAGAAATCGACAACCTGAATAGACCGATATAATAATGAGACTGAATCAGTGATCAAAAACCTCCCAAAAAACAAGAGCCCAGGACCTGACGGATTCCCTGGGGAATTCTACCAAACCTTCAAAGAAGAAATAACACCTATTCTCCTGAAGCTGTTTCAAAAAATTGAAGCAGAAGGAAAACATCCAGACTCTTTCTATGAAGCCAGCATTACCCTGATCCCCAAACCAGGCAAGGACCCTACCAAAAAGGAGAATTTCAGACCAATATCACTGATGAATATGGATGCTAAGATTCTCCACAAGATCCTAGCCAACAGGATCCAACAGCACATTTAAAAGATTATCCACCATGATCAGGTGGGACTCATTCCTGTGCTACAAGGATGGTTCAACATTCGCAAATCAATCAAAGTGATACAACAAATTAATACGAGAAGAGAGAAGAACCACATAGTCCTCTCAATTGATGCAGAAAAAGCATTTGACAAAATCCAGCATCCGTTCCTGATTAAAATGCTTCAAAGTATAGGGATAGAGGGAACATTCCTGAACTTCATCAAATCTATCCATGAAAGACCCACAACAAATATCATCCTCAATGGGAAAAAGCTTGCAGCCTTCCCATTGAGATCAGGAACAAGACAAGGATACCCACTTTCACCACTCTTGTTCAACATAGTATTAGAAGTCCTAGCAACAGCAATCAGACAACAAAGAGATAAAAGGTATCCAAATTGGTAATTTAGAAGTCAAACTCTCTCTCTTCGCAGATGACATGATTCCTTATATGGAAAACCCAAAAGACTCCACCCCCAAACTACTAGAACTCATACAGCAATTCAGCAACGTGGCAGGATACAAAGTCAATGTGCAGAAATCAGTGGCTTTCTTATACACTAACAATGAAAATACAGAAAGGGAAATTAGAGAATCGATTCCATTTACTATAGCACCAAGAACCATAAGATACCTGGGAATAAACCTAACTAAAGAAGTAAAGGATCTGTACTTGAGGAACTACAGAACACTCATGAAAGAAATTGAAGAAGACACAAATAGGTGGAAGATCATTCCATGCTCTTGGATCGGAAGAATAAACATTGTTAAAATGTCTATACTGCCTAGAGAAATCTATACTTTTAATGCCATTCCGATCAAAATTCCACTGGCATTCTTCAGAGAGCTGGAGCAAATAATCCTAAAATTTGTATGGAATCAGAAGAGACCCCGAATCACTAAGGAAATGTTGAAAAACAAAAATAAAGCTGGCGGCATCACGTTACCTGATTTCAAGCATTATTACAAAGCTGTGCTCACCAAGTCAGCATGGTACTGGCATAAAAACAGACACATAGACCAGTGGAACAGAGTAGAGATCCCAGATATGGACCCTCAACTCTATGGTCAATTAATCTTCAACAAAACAGGAAAAAATATACAGTGGAAAAAAGGCAGTCTCTTCAATAAATGGTGCTGGGAAAACGGGACAGCTATATGTAGAAGAATGAAACTCGACCATTCTCTTACACCGTACACAAAGATCAACTCAAAATGGATAAAAGACCTCAACGAGAGACAGGAATCCATCAGAATCTTAGAGGAGAACATGGGCAGAAATCTCTTTGATATCAGCCACAGCAACTTCTTTCAAGATACGTCTCCAAAGGCAAAGGAAACAAAAGCGAAAGTAAACTTCTGGGACTTCATCAAAATTCAAAGCTTCTGCACAGCAAAGGAAACAGTCAACAAAACAAAGAGGCAACCCACGGAATGGGAGAAGATATTTGCAAATGACAGTACAGACAAAAGGTTGATATCCAGGATCTATAATGAACTCCTCAAACTCAACCCACACGAAACAGACAAACACATCAAAAAATGGGCAGAAGATATGAACGGACACTTCTCCAATCAAGACATACAAATGGCTATCAGACACATGAAAAAATGCTCATCATCATTAGCCCTCAGGGAGATTCAAATTTAAACCACATTGAGATATCACCTTACACCAGTTAGAATGGCCAAAATTAACAAAACAGGAAACAACATGTGTTGGAGAGGATGTGGAGAAAGGGGAAGCCTCTTCCACTGTTGGTGGGAATGCAAGTTGGTGCAGCCTCTTTGGAGAACAGTGTGGAGATTCCTCAAGAAATTAAAAATAGAGCTTCCCTATGACCCTGCAATTGCACTGCTGGGTATTTACCCCAAAGATACAGATGTCGTGAAAAGATGGGCCATCTGTATCCCAATGTTTATAGCAGCAATGGTCACGGTCGCCAAACTATGGAAAGAACCAAGATGCCCTTCAACGGATGAATGGATAAGGAAGATGTGGTCCATATACACTATGGAGTATTATGCCTCCATCAGAAAGGATGAATACCCAACTTTTGTAGCAATATGGACGGGACTGTAAGAGATTATGCTGAGTGAAATAAGTCAAGCAGAGAGAGTCAATTATCATATGGTTTCACTTATTTGTGGAGCATAACAAATAGCATGGAGGACAAGGGGTGTTAGAGAGGAGTAGGAAATTTGGGTAAATTGGAAGGGGAGGTGAACCATGAAAGACTATAGACTCTGAAAAACAACCTGAGGTGTTTGAAGTGGCGGGGGAGTGGGAGGTTAGTGTATCAGGTGGTGGGTATTATAGAGGGCACGGCTTGCATGGAGCACTGGGTGTGGTGAAAAAATAATGAATACTGTTTTTCTGAAAATAAATAAATTGAAAAAAAATAAAAGGGCAACAACAAAAAAAACATAAGAATTTGCAAGATGTTAAAATAAATATGGTATTGATTTTATATCGCAATAAGAAAAATAGAAATCAATCTCAACTTGTAGGAAAACAAAAACCTGCCCAAGAAAGATATTAACTAAGTTTAAAGCAAAATATAATGTGTCTTATTATAAGCACTTAAGAGACAAGAATGAAAGGGAAATATAATTTCTTTGATGTTAGAGATATCAGTTTGGGAGTATGGCATGAGGTCTTAACAGCAGAAAAGAAGGGAAGATAACAATACCACACTGATTGCTCAGTATTATATTTACCTTGTATTGTGAGGTGGTCAGTCAGGTAAGCATCTGCCTTCCTCTCAGGTCCTGATCTTGGGGTCCTGGTATTAAGCCTCACATGGGACTCCCAGCTCAGCAGGGAGTCTGAGCGACCCTCCCCCACTGCTCTGGATCTCTCTCTGAAATTAATGGATGAAATCTTAAAATAAAAAAAAATTGCCTCCACTGGCAGAAAACTCAAGTTCAAGGAGGAGGGGCAAGATGGCAGAGAAGTAGGAGAACTGTTTCAACTGGTCCCCTGAATTGCACTAAATATCTCCCAGAACACTCTGAACATCCATTAAATCAGCCTGAGATGTAATGCTATACACTTCTGGATCTCTACAACAGCAGAAGATCATCAGTGGAGAGGTCAGCCGAGTGTCAGCAATTGGACTGATATTGGAAGATAAAGAGAATGGAGAGGGAGCCACCAGAAGTTACCTCTTAGAAAGTAATACCCCAATACAAAAGTCCCCTGTACTTGGGGACCAGTATTAATTTGGGGTCTGGTTAAAAGCACTCAAAGAGAGCTAAGGGTCTTAAGGGGTAACTGGTAGAATCAGGCAGCCACAAGCATATCCACTTCGGATATAAACCCAAAGTCCCAGGGCGGTCACAGCTGGTGCCCACCCACGTCTGAGAGAGCAAGGCATGGGCCCCAGTCAGTGGTCCCTGAGCCCATGGCTTTCTGCAGCATGCACCACCTCTGGGGCCACATGCACCCACACCCAGGCCTGAGAGAGCCTGGATCAGGCTCCTACCAGAAGTCACTGGACACAAAGCCTTCCATGACCTGCACTGCTGCCAGGTCATAAGCATGGAACCCAGACAGCAGTCCTGTGAATGGAAGCTGTCAGGATCGGGCTCCCTGGACCAATATAACTTGTGGTTTTGGTGGCACAGGGGTTCAGAGACAAGCAGGGCCCTCAGGTGACCACTGAGATGGTGCCTCGGTGTGCACACCATCTGTGGGAGGTTGTGTTGTTCAGAGGAGTTTGCAGGGGCAGAATCTGTGTGTTCTGGACCATCCAGAGAGAAGATAGTGGCTTCTCTCTGAGGCCAAGAATTGGGTGCGGACAGTTTACTTTGCACTAAACCTCTGAAAACCCATAAAAAGCCACCAAAAAACAAAAGCCTCCAGAGATCAAAAGCCCCCAAAACCAGTTTCCACAGAGCCCAGCCACCTAATAGGAGGTAGGGTGACTCAGCCCAAGAAAGACTGACTGAAAAACAATGCGGCAGGACCTCCCCTAGAAGACAAGCCAAAAAAATAAGAGGAAAATATCCACAGGATCCCCATAAAACTGTAAAACTGTCATATCAGGGGAAAATAATATATCAAGGCCCTTGTATTGCCCCAAACCTACATATTTCATAGATAACACCTTTCTTAAAAATTCGTTCTCATGATTCTTCTTTTTTTTTTAAGCCTACTTATCATTACAACTAGATGTTTAATACAACACATTACATAACAACTTCTTATCTTGAACTTTTCTCATACATATACCTTTGTTTCTTTTTCTTTTTAATACACATATAGATACAAGCTTCAAGGTAATCTGTTTTCCCTATTCAATACTGCCCCTATATATAAACAAGTTTTAATTTCCTCTATCTATGGAGAGCTTAGTCCTTTAACTAAGATAACAAGAAGCACACAGGAAATACTGAAATAAACTTCTTTGTCCACATCAAGGGCTTATAACCACTTATCTGATTCTTCTCTCAGTGTTTCTGTGTGTTTGTTCATTTTTGTACTATATAAATCTTATTCTTGGGGTTCACTTTGGTTGAGATTTTCTTTTTTTTTTCTTTGTCTCTTTTACTTCCATCAGTCCTTTTGTTTGTTCATTTTTGTTTATGTACTTTATAAATCTTAGTTTGGGGGCTCATTTTGGCTGTTTTTTTTTCTCTTTCTCTCTCTTTTTTCTTCATTCTTTCTTTTTGGTGGTGATTTTTGATTGCTCCAAGACGTTCCAATGGGCACCTTGACTGGGTCATAGTTGATATATTCAGCTATAGTTCTCCAGAAACCACTTTTCACCAAAATGACTAGGAGGAGGAACACCTAATGGAGGAAAAATTCAGAGATTGTGACCTCTGCCATAGAACTGCGGGATACGGGAATAAATATTATGTCAGAGATGGAATTCAGGGAAACAATTATCCAGACAATGACCAGGTTGGAGAAGACCATTAATGGTAATGTAGACTCTCTAAGAGCAAAAGTGAGAGCTGATCTGGCAGAAGTTAAAAATGCTATCAATAAGAACTAGTCTAATGTAAATACTCTAACAACTAGGGTAACTGAGGCAGAAGATAGAAGTAGTGATCTAGAGGACAAATGGATAGAAAAGAGGGATCTGAAGGAAGCCTGGAACAAACAGCTTAGAAGTCGTGAAAACAGAATTAGGAGAATAAATGATACCATGAAACATTCCAAAGCCAGAATTATTGGGATCCCTGAGGGAGTGGAGAAAAAGAGAAGACTAGAAGATACAGTTAAACAAATACAGGATGAAAATTTCCCTAATCTGGGAATAGAACAAGTATTCCTGCCCTAGAGGCTGACAGGACACCCCCCAAAATCAATAAATCGAGAAGGACATCCAGACACTTAATAGTGAAAACCAGGAATCCTAAATTCTGACAGGGGGACTTAAGGGCTGCTAGGGAGAAGAGACTCCTTACATAGAGAGAAAGAACAATCAGAATAATGTCAGATATCTCCAGAAAATTGCCAGAAACACCTGGCAATACATATTCAGAGCACTATATGAGATGAACATCCAGCCAAGAATACTTATTCCAGCAAGGCTGACATTCAGAATGGATGGAGAGATAAAGATGGCAGGGTTGCAAAGACTATGTGACCACCAAGCTGGCAATACAAGAAATATTAAGCTGGGATCTATAAAAGAAGAAAGAACCCAAGAGTGACATGGAGGAAAGAAATGTACAGAGACAATATATAGAAACAAGGATTTCACAAGTAACAGGTTGTCAATAAAAACGTATCTTTCAATAATCACTCTCAATGTGAATAGTATAAATGCTCCCTTAAAACAGCACAGAGTACCAGTCTGTAAAAAGCAACAGGACCCATCCATAGGCTGTCTAAAAGAGACACATTTTGAACCTAAAGATACATCCAGACTGAAAGTAAAGCAAAGGAGAAGCATCTTTTATGCCAGTGGGCCTCAAAAGAAAGCTGGGGTAGCAACTCTCATATCAGACAAATTAGATTTTAAGCTAAAGACTGTAGTCAGATATATGGAAAGGCACTACATCATTCTTTTTTTTTTTAAGACAATTTTGTCCTCCTTTAATTTACTTGTACAGAGTAAATTTCATAGTGTTAACTTTCCTTGAATTCTTGGGAAAAATTCTACTCTATCACAGTATATCATTATTTTTTTTCCAATTTATTTATTTTCAGAAAAACAGTATTCATTATTTTTTCACCACACTCAGTGCTCCATGCAAGCCGTGCCCTCTATAATACCCACCACCTGATACCCCAGCCTCCCACCCCCCCGCCACTTCAAACCCCTCAGACTGTTTTTCAGAGTCCATAGTCTCTCATGGTTCACCTCCCCTTCCAATTTACCCAAATTCCCTACTCCTCTCTAACACCCCTTGTCCTCCATGCTATTTGTTATGCTCCACAAATAAGTGAAACCATATGATAATTGACTCTCTCTGCTTGACTGATTTCACTCAGCACAATCTCTTCCAGTCCCGTCCATGTTGCTACAAAAGTTGGGTATTCATCCTTTCTGATGGAGGCATAATACTCCATAGTGTATATGGACCACATCTTCCTTATCCATTCATCCGTTGAAGGGCATCTTGGTTCTTTCCATAGTTTGGCGACTGTGGCCATTGCTTTATAGCGGCACTACATCATTCTTAAAGGGTCTATCCAACAAGAAGATCGAACAACTGTAAATATTTATGCCCCCAATATGGGAGCAGCCAACTACATTAGACAACTGTTAATCAAAATAAAGAGTCATATTGATATGAACACATTAATTGTAGGGGATCTTAACACACTACTCTCAGCAATAGATCATCTAAGCAGAAAATCAATAAAGAAACAAGATCTTTGAATGACACATTGGACCACATGGATCTCAGAGATATATACAGAACATTCCACCCTAAAACAACAGAATACTCATTCTTCTCGAGTGCATATGGAACTTTCTCCCAGAATAGACCACATACTGGGTCATGAATCAGGGCTCAAGCAATACCAGAAGATTGAGATTATTCCTTGCATATTCTCAGACTTTGAGAATTTGCTTTGAAACTGGAACACAACCACAAGAAAAAGTTTGGAAGGAATTCAAACACCTGGAAGCTGAAGACCATCCTGCTCAGGAACATTTGGATCAGCCAGGACTGAAACAATTCATGGAAACCAATGAGAATGAAGGCACATTGCTCCAAAACCTCTGGGATATGGCAAAGGCGGTCCTAAGGGGGAAATACATAGCCACCCAAGCCTCACTCAAAAAAAGTGGAAAATCCAGAATGCACCAGCTCTCTTTACACCTTAAAGAACTTGACAGTCAACAACAAATTAAGTCAACAAATGCACAATAAAGGAAATAATCAAGATTAGAGCAGAGATCATTGAGTTAGAAACTAGAGACACAGGGGGACACACCAATGAAACTCAAAGCTTGTTCTTTGAAAGAATCAATAACTCTGATGATCCACTGGCCAAACTAATCCAAAAGAGAGAGGACCCAAATTAATAAAATTATGAACAAAAACAGAGAGATCACATCTAACACCAAGGAAATAGAAACAATCATTAGATTTTATTGCAAACAGCTATATGCCAATAAGTTAAGCAACCTAGAAGAAATAGATGCATTCCTGGTAACCTGTAAACTTCCAAGACCAAAACAGGAAAAAATTGACAACCTGTATCAACCAATATCTAATAATGAGATTGAAGCAGTGATCAAAAACCTCCCAAAAAACAAGAGCCCAGGACCTGACAGAGTCCCTGGGGAATTCTACCAAATGTTCAAAGAGGCAATAATACCTGTCCTCCTGAAGCTGTTTCGAAAAATAGAAACAGAAGGAAAACTTCCAGATTCTTTCTATGAAGACAGCATCGCCTTGATCCCCAAACCAGCCAAAGACCCCATGAAAAAGGTGAATTTCAGATCAATATCCCTGATGAATATGGATGCCAAGATTCTCAACAAGATCTTAGCTAATAGGGTCCAGCAGTACATTAAAAAGATTATCCACCAAGACCAGGTGGGATTCATCCTTGAGATGTAAGGGTGGTACAACATTTGCAAATCAATCAATGTGATAGAACAAATCAGTAAGAGAAGACAGAAGAACCACATGGTTCTCTCAATTAATGCAGAAAAAGCATGTGACAAAAGGCAGCATCCATTCCTGATTAAAACTCCTTAGAGGGTAGAGATAGAGGGAACATTCCTCAACTTCATAAAATCTATCTATGAAAAACACACAGAGACTATCATTTGCAATGGGGAAAAGCGGTCGCCTTCCCTTTGAGATCAGGAGCACAAAAGGATGCCCCCTCTCTTCACTCTTGTTCAACATAGTACCAGAAGTCCTAGCGACAGCTGTCATACAACAAAAGGAAATAAAAGGTATTCAAATTGGCAAAGAAGAAGTCAATCTCTCTCTCTTTGCAGATGACATGATACTTTGTGTGGAAAACCCAACATACTCCATCCCCAAACTATTAGAACTTATACAGCAATACAGTATTGTGGCAGGATACAAAATCAATGCACAGAAATCACTTGTTTTCTTATACACTAATGATGAAAATATAGAAAGGGAAATTAGAGAATCGATTCCATTTACTATAGCACCAAGTACCATAAGATACCTTGTAATAAACTTAAACAAAGAGGTAAAGGATCTGTACTCAAGGAACTACAAAATATTCATGAAGGAAATTGAAGAAGACACAAAAAGATAGAAAAGCATTCCATGCTCATGGATCAGAAGAATAAACGTTGTTAAAATGTCTGTATTGACCAGAGCAACCTATACTTTCAATGCCATTCCGATCAAAATTCCACCAGCAGTTTTCAAAGTGCTGGAACAAACAATCTTAAAATTTGTATGGAACCAGAAAAGACCCTGAATTGCCAAGGAAATTTTGAAAAAGAAAAACAAAGCTGGGGGCATCACATCGCCTGATTTCAAGCTTTACTACAAACCTGTGATCACCAAGACAGCATAGTACTGGCACAAAAACCAACACATAGTCCAGGGAAACAGAGTAGAGAGCCCAGATATAGACCCTCAACTCTATGGTCAACTAATCTTCGACAAAGCAGGAAAAAATATCCAGTGGGAAAAAGATAGTGTCTTCAATAAATGGTGCTGGGAAAATTGGACAGCTCTTTAGAGAAGAATGAAACATGACCATTCTCTTACACCATACACAAGAATAAACTCGAAATTGATAAAAGACCTCAACATGAGGCAGAAATCCATCAAAATCCTAGAGGAGAACATATGCAGTAACCTCTTTGACATCAGCCACAGCAACTTCTTTCAAGATATGTCTCCAAAAGCAAATGAAACAAAAGCGAAAATGAACTTCTGGGACTTTATCAAGACCAAACCTTCTGCACAGCAAAGGAAACAGTCAGCCAAACAAAGAGGCAACCCACGGAATGGGAGAAGAGATTTGCAAATGACACTACAGACAAAGGGCTGATATCCAAGATCTATGAAGAACTCCTCAAACTCAACACTCAAAAAACAGATAATCATGTCAAAAGACGAGCAGAAGACATGAACCGACACTTCTCCAAAGAAAACATACAAATGGCTAACAGACACCTGAAAAAGTGTTCATCATCATTAGCCATCAGGGAAATTCAGGTCAAAACCACTTTGAGATACCACCTCACACAAGTTAGAATGGCAAAACTTACAGGACAGGAAACAACATGTGTTGGAGAGGAGGTGGAGAAAGGGGAACCCTCTCACTCTGTTGGTGGCAATGCAAGTTGGTGCAGCCACTTTGGAAAATAGGGTGGAGATTCCTCCAAAAATTAAAAATAGAGCTACCGTATGACCTTGCAATTGCACTGCTGGGTAATTATCCCAAAGGTACAGATGTAGTGAAAAGGGGGGGCCATATGTATCCAATGTTCATAGCAGCAATGGCCACAATTGCTAACCAGTGGAAAGAGCCAAGATGCCCTTCAACAGACCAATGGATAAAGAATATATGGTCCATACATACAATGGAATATTACTTCTCTATCAGAAAGGATGAATACCCAACTTTTGTATCAACAGGGATAGGACAGGAGTTTATCAGCATATGAAATAAGTGAAGTAGAGAAAGTCAATTATCATATGTTTCACTTACTTGTGAAGCATAAGGAATAACACGGAGGACATTTGGAGAAGGAACGGAAAAGTGAATTGGGCTTCCCTGCTCTAATACCTGTGAGCTCTGTGACACTCAGACACCCCCAATCATTATGTGACCCCGCAGGACCTGAGACCACGCTGCCCCCGTGTGGGCTTCACCCCAGCTTAACCTCTGGAACGATGTCCCTCAGTGGAGCAGACTTTTAAAAGTTCTGATTTTGTGCTCCATTTCCCCGCTCCTTGACAGGAGCTGGCCCCTCCCCCCAAGGTCTATGTTCCTGTTGCTTTGGATTCACTTCTCTGCCAGTCCTACCTTTCAGAAAGTGGTCGATTTTCTGTTTCTAGAATTGCTGCTGCTCTTCTATTTGATCTTCTGTTGGATTTGTAGGTGTTTGGAATTGTTTGATAAGCTCTCTAGCTGATCTCCTGCTACCTGAGGTCATCTCAGCCTGCTACTTCTCCACCATCTTGACCCTATCTCCAATATGTGCCCTCCTTAACAGTCACATCCAAGCTCACCTAATCCCCCAACCCCCTCCCCTCCACAACCCTCGGTTTGTTTATCAGAGTCCACAGTCTCTTATGATTCGTCTCCCCCTCCAGTTTCCCCCAATTCACTTTTCCGTGAATTTGAAGAGATTATGCTGAGTGAAATAAGTCAAGGAGAGAGAGTCAATGATCATATATTTCACTTATTTCTGGATCATAACAAATAACATCGAGAACAAGGGGAGATGGAGAGGAGAAGGGAGTTGAGGGAAATTGGAAAGGGAGGTGAACCGTGAGAGACTATTGACTCCAAAAAAGAATCTGAAGGTTTTGAAGGGGCGGGGGATGGGAGGTTGGGGGAACCTGGTGTTGGGTATTAGAGAGGGCATGGATTGCATGGAGCACTGGGTGTGGTGCAAAAACAATGAATACTGTTACTCTGAAAAGAAATTAAAAATAAATAAATAAATAAAATAAAACCCCCCTCACTGAAATAGATCATTTCAGCAAAAGATCAACAAGTAAATTAGATTTTAAATGACATACTGGACCAGATAGACATCACAGATCCATTCAGAATATTCCATCCCAGAACAACAGAATACAGCCTCTTCTCAAGTGCACATGGAACTGTTTCCAGAATATCAGGTCACAACCTGGGTCACAAAGAAGGCCTCATTCCATTACCAAAAGATTGGGATCATTCCCTGCATTTTTTCAAGCCATGGCGCTTTGAAACTAGAACTCAACCACAAATGGACAATTGGAAAGAACTCAAATACATGAAGACTAGAGAGCATCTTACTTAAAGGATGAATGGGTCAATGATGAAATCAAAGAAGAATTTTTAAAAATTCATGGAAACAACTGAAAATGAAACCACAGCTGTTCAAAATCTTTGCAATGTAGCAAAGATAGTCCTGAGAGGAAAGTATATAGCAATACAAGCCTCTCACAAGAAACAAGAAAGGTCTTGAGGGAGGAGTCAAGATGGCAGAGAAGTAGCAGGCTGAGACTACCTCAGCTAGCAGGAGATCAGCTAGAGAGCTTATCTAAAGATTGCAAACACCTGAAAGAAACAAGAAAGGTCTTAAATATACAGCTTAACCCTACACCTACAGGAGCTGGAGAAAGAATAGGAAATAAGGCCTAAAGGCACAGGAGAAAAGAAATTATAAAGATCAGAGAAGAAATCAATGAAATAGAAACCAAAAGAACAGTAGAACAGATCAAAGAGACTAGGAGCTAGTTCTTTGAAAGAATTAGTAAGATTGATAAACCCTATATGGACTTATCCAAAAGAAAAGAGAAAGGACCCGAATAAATAAAATCATGAATGGAAGAGGAGATATTACAACCAACACCAAAGAAATACAAACAATTATAAGAACATATTATTAGCAACTATATGCCCCCAAATTTGACAATCTGGAAGAAATGGATGCATTCCTAGAGATCTATAAACTACCAAAACTAAACCAGGAAGAAATAGAAAACTTGAACAGACCCATAACCAGTAAACAGATTGAAGTAGTAATTAAAAATTTCCCAACAAACAAGAGCACTTAGGGCCTGAGAGCTCCTCAGGGAAAATTCTAGCAAATATTTAAAGAAGAATTAATACTCTCCTGAAACTATTAAAAAATGAAATGGAAGGAATACTTCCAAACTCATTTTATGAGGCCAGCATTACCTTGATCCCCAAACCTGACAAAGACCTGATCAAAAAGGAGAATTACAGACCAATATCCCTGATGAATATGGGTGTAAAAATTCTCATTGAAATACTAGCTAATAGGATCCAACAGTACACTAAAATGATTATTCACCAAGACTAAGTGGGATTTATTCCTGGGCTGCAAGATTGGTTCAACATCCGCAAATCAATCAATGTGATATAATATATTAATAAAAGAAAGAACAACAACAATATGATCTCAATAGATGCTCAAAAAGCATTTGACAAAGGACAGCATCCTTTCTTGATCAAAACTCTTTAAAGTGGGGGCGCCTGGGTGGCTCAGTGGGTTAAAGCCTCTGCCTTTCTCAGAGTCCTGGGATTGAGCCCCGCACTGGGCTCTCTGCTCAGCAGGGAGCCTGCTTCCTCCTCTCTCTCTGCCTGCCTCTCTGCCTACTTGTCATCTCTGTCTGTTGGGTAAATAAATAAAATCTTAAAAAAAAACTCTTCAAAGTGTAGGGATAGAGGTTATATACCTCAATATCATAAAAGTCAACAGTGAAAAACCCACAGTAAATATCATTCTCAATGGGGAAAAACTGAGAGCTTTTCCCTTGAGGTCAGGGACATGACAGAGCTGTCCACTATCACCACTGATTCAGCAGAGTACTAGAAGTCCTAGCCTCATCAGTCAGACAACAAAAAGAAATAAAAGGCATCTGAATAGGCAAAGAAGAAGTAAAACTCCTACTCTTTGCAGATGATATAATACTTTATGTGGAAAACCCAAAAGACTCCACTCCGAAACTGCTAGAACTCATACAGAACTTCACTAAAGTGTCAGGAAATAAAATCAAAGCACATAAATCAGTTGCATTTCTATAAACAAAACAAGACAGAAGAGAGAGAAATTAAGGAGTCAATCTCGTTTTCAATTGCACCCCACATCATAAGGTAACTAGGAATAAACCTAACCAAAGAGGCAAAGAATCTGTACTCAGAAAACTATAGAGTACTCATTAAAGAAGTTGAGGAAGACATAAAGAAATGGAAAAACATTTCATGCTCTTATTGGAAGAACAAATATTGTGAAAATGTCTGTGTTCCCTAGAGCAATCTAGACACTTAATGCAATCTCTATAAAATACCATGAACTTTTTTCACTGAAATGAAACAAATAATCCTAAAATTTATGGAACCAGAAAAGACCCTGAATGGCCAGAGGAATGTTGAAAAAGAAAGCCAAAGTTGGAAGCATCACAATTCCAGAATTTAAGTTCTATTATGAAGCTTTGATCATCAAGCCAGGATGGTACTGGCACAAAAACAGACACATAGATCAATGGAACAGAATAGGAAGCTGAGAAATGGACCCTCAACTCTGGTCAACTAATTTTTGACAAAGCAGGTAAGAACGTCCAGTGGAAAAAGTCTCTTCAACAAATGGTTTTGGTAAAATTGGACAGTCACATGCAGAAAAATGAAACTGGACCATTTCCTTAAACCACACACAAAAATACACTCAAAATGGATAAAGGACCTCAATGTGAGGCAGGAATCCATCAAAATCCTTGAGAACACAGGCAGCAATCTCTTCGATGTCAGCCACAGCAACTTCTTCCTAGAAAATTTGCCAAAGCAAGGGAAGAAAAGGCAAAAATGAGCTATTAGACTTCATCAAGATAAAAAGCTTTTGCACAGCAAAGGTGACAGTCAACAAAACCAAAAGACAACTGATAAAATGGGGGAAGATATTTGCAAAGGGCATATCACAAGAGGGGCTAGTATCCAAAATCTACAAAGAACTTATCAAACTCAGCACCCAAAGAACAAATAATCCAATCAAGAAATGGGCAGAAGACATGAACAGACATTTCTGCGAAGAAGACATCCAAATAGCCAACAGATACATGAAAAAGTGCTCAACATCACCCGGCATCAGGGAAACACAAATCAAAACAACAGTGAGACACTACCTCACACCAGTCAGAATGGCTAAAATTAACCAATCAGTAAATGACAGGTGTTGCCGAGGATGCAGAGAAAAGGGAACCCTCTTACATTTTTGGTGGGAATAGAAGCTAGTGCAGACAGTCTGGAAAACATATGGAGGTTCATCCAAAGTTGAAAATAGACGTACTTTATGACCCAGCAACTGCACTACTGGGTATTTACCCTAAAGATACAAACGTAGTGTTCCAAAGGGGTACGAGCACCTGAATGTTCATAGCAGCAGTGTCCACAATAGCCAAACTATGGAAAGAGCCTAGATGACCATCAACAGGTGAATGGGTGAAGAAAAAGGATCCATTTTCTTCATGGATGCAGCCATCAAAACCAAAATCTTGCCATTTGCAATGACATGGATGGAACTAGAGTGTATCATGCTAAGGGAATTAGGTCAGTCAGAGAAAGAGAATTATCATATGATCTCACTGATATGAGGAATTTGAGAAACAAGACAGAGGATCATAAGGGAGGGAAAAATGAAACAAGATGAAACCAGAGAGGAAGACAAACCATAAGAGACAATCTCAGGACTGAAAGTGAGGGTTGCTGAAGGGAACGGGTTAGGAGAGATGGGGTGGCTGTGTGATGGAGACTGGGGAGGGTATGTGCTACGCTGAGTGCTGTGAATTGTGTAAGACTGATGAATCACAGTTCTGTACCCCTGAAACAAATAATACATTATATGTTAATTTAAAAAAATATCTGATGCAGATTTAGCTCTCTTCTACTTTGCAGTTCATTCATTGACATCTGCCTCACAGTTGTTACTGTTTTAGAGTATATGGAAGTATTTTTTTGTTTGTTTGTTTATTCTATTTTAGCTCAACCAGGAGATTATTAAAGCAAAAGAAGAGTAAGTATATTTACCAAAAGACATAGGAAATAAAACTTTTCCTGTGATCTTTTGGCACATTAATTTGAAACTTTACTGGCAATATTTGATGGTTCCCACTTCACCTTCCTAAGCCTCCTATAATGCTATGTTACCTCACCTACTTGGAGAAACCTAGAAGAGCACACTAAATCCTTGGATATTTCATGAGCCCATAGTCATTTTTAACTTCTCAGAAATAGAGGAACAAAGTACTAACAACCTATACAAAAACACAAATCCTGAGAATGAGTTTCTATTTATGGAGGCCAAGTGGTAAACTATGGCATTTAAGAGGTACAGAATGACAACCCAAGTTACATCATCCATAATTGAATGTGTTGAAATTCTTAGACTCATCAAATTTTCTGGTTATACAAGTAAAAAATGTATTTAATTTTCTACATCTGATGCTACATGCTACCAGTTATTTCACTTTAAAAAAATAAATGCACTTCATATCTTCTGCCCATTTTTTTTCCAATTTATTTATTTTCAGAAAAACTATTCATTATTTTTTCACCACACCCAGTGCTCCATGCAAGCCGTGCCCTCTATAATACCCACAACCTGGTACCCCAACCTCCCACCCCCCCGCCACTTCAAACCCCTCAAACTGTTTTTCAGAGTCCATAGTCTCTCATGGTTCACGTCCCCTGCCCATTTTTTGATGTGTTTGTCTGTTCCGTGTGGGTTGAGTTTGAGGAGTTCATTATAGATCCTGGATATCAACCTTTTGTCTGTACTGTCATTTGCAAATATCTTCTCCCATTCCGTGGGTTGCCTCTTTGGTTTTTTTGACTGTTTCCTTTGCTGTGCAGAAGCTTTTGATTTTGATGAAGTCCCAGAAGTTTATTTTCGCTTTTGTTTCCTTTGCCTTTGGAGACGTATCTTGAAAGAAGTTGCTGTGACTGATATCAAAGAGATTACTGCCTATGTTCTCCTCTAAAATTCTGATGGATTCCTGTCTCACGTTGAGGTCTTTTATCCATTTTGAGTTGATCTTTGTGTACGGTGTAAGAGAATGGTCGAGATTCATTCTTCTACATATAGCTGTCCAGTTTTCCCAGCACCATTTACTGAAGAGACTGTCTTTTTTCCACTGTATATTTTTTCCTGTTTTGTCAAAGATTAATTGACCATAGTGTTGAGGGTCCATATCAGGGCTCTCTACTCTGTTCCACTGGTCTATGTGTCTGTTTTTATGCCAGTACCATGCTGTCTTGGTGATCACAGCTTTGTAATAAAGCTTGAAATCAGGTAACGTGATGCCGCCAGCTTTATTTTTGTTTTTCAACATTTCCTTAGCGATTCGGGGTCTCTTCTGATTCCATACAAATTTTAGGATTATTTGCTCCAGACACTTCACCAATCAAGACATACAAATGGCTATCAGACACATGAAAAAATGCTCATCATCATTAGCCCTCAGGGAGATTCAAATTAAAACCACATTGAGATATCACCTTACACCAGTTAGAATGGCCAAAATTAACAAAACAGGAAACAACATGTGTTGGAGAGGATGTGGAGAAAGGGGAAGCCTCTTCCACTGTTGGTGGGAATGCAAGTTGGTGCAGCCTCTTTGGAGAACAGTGTGGAGATTCCTCAAGAAATTAAAAATAGAGCTTCCCTATGACCCTGCAATTGCACTGCTGGGTATTTACCCCAAAGACACAGATGTCGTGAAAAGAAGGGCCATCTGTACCCCAATGTTTATAGCAGCAATGGCCACAGTCGCCAAACTATGGAAAGAACCAAGATGTCCTTCAACGGATGAATGGAGAAGGAAGATGTGGTCCATATACACTATGGAGTATTATGCGTCCATCAGAAAGGATGAATACCCAACTTTTGTAGCAACATGGATGGGACTGGAAGAGATTATGCTGAGTGAAATAAGTCAAGCAGAGAGAGTCAATTATCATATGGTTTCACTTATTTGTGGAGCATAACAAATAGCATGGAGGACAAGGGGCGTTAGAGAGGAGTAGGGAATTTGGGTAAATTGGAAGGGGAGGTGAACCATGAGAGACTATGGACTCTGAAAAACAGTCTGAGGGGTTTGAAGTGGCGGGGGTGTGGGAAGTTGAGGTACCAGGTGGTGGGTATTATAGAGGGCATGGCTTGCATGGAGCACTGGATGTGGTGAAAAAATAATGAATAATGTTTTTCTGAAAATAAATAAATTGGAAAAAAATAGTTCAGAGGGGGAAAAATAAATAAATGCACTTTATTCTTTTACCTCAAACATCATTATTTCATTTAAATTTCTGGGTAAACAAATAAAGCACTTAAAACAGAGAATAGCACTTAGGTTCATAAAAAATCATCCTTTTATCCAGGTCACAGTGCTAATAAATTTTTTTAAATTAAATTTATTTATTTTCAGCATAACAGTATTCATTATTTTTTCACCACACCCAGTGCTCCATGCAATCCATACCCTCTATAATACCCACCACCTGGCACCCCAACCTCCCATCCCCCCCGCCACTTCAAACCCCTCAGACTGTTTTTCAGAGTCCATAGTCTCTCATGATTCACCTCCCCTTCCAAATTCCCCCAACTCCCTTCTCCTCTCTAACTCCCCATGTCCTCCATGCTATTTGTTATGCTCCACAAATAAGTGAAACCATATGATAATTGACTCCCTCTGCTTGACTTATTTCACTCAGCATAATCTCTTCCAGTCCCATCCATGTTGCTACAAAAGTTGTGTATTCATAAATTTTATGTTCAGTTTGAACATAAATTTTCCAGTACTTACTTAAACTTTCTCTTCCCTATACTGTAAGATCAGAATTAATCAAATCACATATCCTTAAAAAATAGTTATTTTCCTTTATTGTATTGTTCTTCTTAGTAACAAGACACCTACGCATCATTGTCTAAGCCAAATCAAAGAACAAAACAGAATAAAACAAAATGATACTTTCTCCCATTGCTTTCACTTTATTACTTGGTGTCTTTTAATTATGAATTTTTATTCAGCTTCTGAAACGAGCTATCTTGAAAGGAAATGGTCCTCTATTAATGCTTACTCCACCATCCTTTGATGGACTCACTATAGGGTCAGTGATCAAATCAGCAGATATATGCCCTTTAAAAAATAACTATAATATGGTAAACAAATGAGATTCCAATGAAAAAACAGAAATATAGCTTAGAAATGGGCTACAATATGGGTGCCTGGGTGGTTCAGTTAAGCATCTACCTTCAGCTCAGGTGATGATCCCAGCATCCTGGAACTAAGCCTTGCATTGGGTTCCCTGTCCACTGGGGAGTCTGTTTCTCTCTACCCCTTATCCCATCTTCCTTCTCATGATATCTCTCTCTCTCAAGTAAATAAATAAAATGTTAAAAAAAGAGAAATGGTCTATAATATAAGCCTTTGTGCTTTTGATTATTTTAAACAGAGAAGTTCCTCTTCTCAAATTAAGAGTCTTTTTAATCACCATATTTCTCAATATCAACCTAAGAATAGTGTCTACAGGAATGGACAATATTTGAACCAAACTGATTTCTGTGTTGGCATTTTTTCAAAATATGATCCACTTGTGTTTTAATTACTTGCATAGGAAGTAACCAAAAGTGACTCCTAAGCCAATAGCAGACGGACTGGATTAAATCTTCCTGGTAAATCCCAGTTGTGTGTATGGATATGGATGGGTATGGATGTAGGGTGGGGTAAATACCTTTAAAAAATCCTTGTCAGAGGAAATGTGAAAAAGTAGTCATTTGTGGCATCACTCTCATTTATTTCTATCTTAGATATTGTACGTATTTTATTTTACAGAGAATGAGGTTGTTAAGTTTGAAAGGATGCTACCTCACAATCACACAAAGGATACATTGATGATTTGAATATTTATAATTGTAAATTGCCTTTACATAGAAATCTTTATTTCTAAATTTTTTTTAAATTTATTTTACTTTTTCAGTGTTCCAAGATTCATTGTTTATGCACTACATCCAGTGCTCCATTCAACACGTGCCCTCCTTAATACCCACTACTAGGTTCACCTACCCCCCACCCCCACCCCTCCAAAACCCTCAGTTTGTTTCCCAGAGTCCACACCCTTTCATGCTTCATCTCCCCTTCTGATTTCTCCCAATTCACTTTTCCTTTCCTTTTCCTAATGTCCTCCATGTTATTACTTATGCTCCACAAGTAAGCAAAACCATATGATAATTGACTTTCTCTGTTTGACTTATTTCACTCAGCATGATCTCCTCCAGGCCCATCCCTGTTGATACAAAAGTTGGGTATTCATCCTTTCTGATGGAGGCATAATATTCCATTGTATATACAGACCACATCTTCTTTATCCATTCATCTGTTGAAGGGCACCTTGGCTCTTTCCACAGTTTGGCAATTGTGGACATTGCTGCTGGAAACATTGGGGTACAGATGGCCATTCTTTCCACTTCATCTGTATCTTTGAGTTAAATACCCAGTAGTGCAGTTGCAGGGTCATAGGGTAGCTATATTATTAATTTTTTGAGGAATTTCCACATTGTTTCCCAAAGTGCCTACACCAACTTGCATTCCCACCAACAGAGTAGGAGGGCTCCCCTTTCTCCACATCCTCTTCAACACTTGTTGTTTATTGTCTTTTTAACTTTGGCCATTCTAACTGTTGTAGGGTGGTACCATAATGTGGTTTTGATTTGACTCTCCTTGACAGCTAAGGATTATGACCATTTTTTTTCACGTGTCTGCTAGCTATTTGTATGTCTTCATTAGTCAAGTGTCTGTTCATGTCTTCTGCCCATTTTTTAAAAAAGATTTTATTTATTTTTTATTTATTTGGAAGACAGAGATCACAGGCTCTCGCTAAGCAGAGAGCCTGATGCGGGGCTCAATCCCAAGACCCTGGGATCATGACCTGAGCTGAAGGCATAGGCTTTAACCCACTAAGCCACCCAGGCGCCCCTTCTGCCAATTTTTTGACATGATTTCCTATCAATGTATTTTCATTACTCCAAACCCATCCCTACCTCAACAATGCCAGCTTTATTAGAGGCAATCAAAAAGTTAGTTTGATTCTTTCCATAGTTTGGCGACTGTGGCAGTTTGACTGTGGCCAAACTATGGAAAGAACCAAGATGTCCTTCAACGGATGAATGGAGAAGGAAGATGTGGTCCATATACACTATGGAGTATTATGCCTCCATCAGAAAGGATGAATACCCAACTTTTGTAGCAACATGGACGGGACTGGAAGAGATTATGCTGAGTGAAATAAGTCAAGCAGAGAGAGTCAATTATCATATGGTTTCACTTATTTGTGGAGCATAACAAATAGCATGGAGGACAAGGGGCGTTAGAGAGGAGTAGGGAATTTGGGTAAATTGGAAGGGGAGGTGAACCATGAGAGACTATGGACTCTGAAAAACAATCTGAGGGGTTTGAAGTGGCTGGGGGTTGGGAGGTTGGGGTACCAGGTGGTGGGTATTATGGAGGGCACGGCTTGCATGGAGCACTGGGTGTGGTGAAAAAATAATGAATACTGTTTTTCTGAAAATAAATAAATTGAAAAAAAAAGTTAGTTTGAATCATATTTTAAACCATTGTGTAATTGCAGAAAACAAGGATACTGCAGACCCTAATAAAACAATGAAACTATCATACAGAGATGGGAGCCTGGGGAGATGGCAGTAGAAGGACCCTAAGCTCAAGTCATCCCACAAGTACATCTAGATAACAGCTGCATCAGTGCAACTCACCCAGAGAACAACCCAAAGCCTGACAGAATAAACTCCCCATAGTTAATCATAGAGAGAAGGCCACACAAAAAAGGGTAGGAGTGGCACAGACACAGTCTGGAACCAAACTCCTGAAAAGACTAACCATAAACAGGAGGGACACTACACACACAAGGAAGAGACGAGAACAGACCCCACATCAAGCACCCAGATAGGGATGACCTGGAAAGATAAGTTCCTATAACATCTGGCTTTGAAAACTGGTGGGACTTAACTCTGATTTTGTAGGACCTGTTCACTTAACTTCACTTAACTCAGCAGGATTAGCTCTGGGAAAGCTGGAGGGTTATAGAAGACTGAACTCCCACATTTTAAAAAACAGCATAACCTCAACGTGAGACAGGAATCCATCAGAATCTTAGAGGAGAACATAGGCAGTAATCTCTTTGATATCAGTCACAGCAACTTCTTTCAAGATACATCTCCAAAGGCAAAGGAAACAAAAGCGAAAGTAAACTTCTGGGACTTCATCAAAATCAAAAGCTTCTGCACAGCAAAGGAAACAGTCAACAAAACAAAGAGGCAACGCACGGAATGGGAGAAGATATTTGCAAATGACAGTACAGACAAAAGGTTGATATCCAGGATCTATAATGAACTCCCCACACTCAACACACACAATACAGACAAGCATATCAAAAAAGGGGAGAAGATATGAACAGAAACTTCTCCAATAAAGACATACAGATGGCTATCAGACACATGAAAAAATGCTCATCATCATTAGCCCTCAGGGAGATTCAAATTAAAACCA
Organism: Neogale vison; assembly: GCF_020171115.1. Classification (NCBI taxonomy): domain Eukaryota; kingdom Metazoa; phylum Chordata; class Mammalia; order Carnivora; family Mustelidae; genus Neogale; species Neogale vison. The sequence goes on along the minus strand of NC_058102.1, from coordinate 112,316,778 downwards.
CATTGAGATATCACCTTACACCAGTTAGAATGGCCAAAATTAACAAAACAGGAAACAACATGTGTTGGAGAGGATGTGGAGAAAGGGGAAGCCTCTTCCACTGTTGGTGGGAATGCAAGTTGGTGCAGCCTCTTTGGAGAACAGTGTGGAGATTCCTCAAGAAATTAAAAATAGAGCTTCCCTATGACCCTGCAATTGCACTCCTGGGTATTTACCCCAAAGACACAGATGTCGTGAAAAGAAGGGCCATCTGTACCCCAATGTTTATAGCAGCAATGGCCACAGTCGCCAAACTATGGAAAGAACCAAGATGCCCTTCAATGGATGAATGGATAAGGAAGATGTGGTCCATATACACTATGGAGTATTATGCCTCCATCAGAAAGGATGAATACCCAACTTTTGTAGCAACATGGATGGGACTGGAAGAGATTATGCTGAGTGAAATAAGTCAAGCAGAGAGAGTCAATTATCATATGGTTTCACTTATTTGTGGAGCATAACAAATAGCATGGAGGACAAGGGGTGTTAGAGAGGAGTAGGGAATTTGGGTAAATTGGAAGGGGAGGTGAACCATGAGAGACTATGGACTCTGAAAAACAGTCTGAGGGGTTTGAAGTGGCGGGGGTGTGGGAGGTTGGGGTACCAGGTGGTGGGTATTATAGAGGGCATGGCTTGCATGGAGCACTGGATGTGGTGAAAAAATAATGAATAATGTTTTTCTGAAAATAAATAAATTGGAAAAAATGAAAAAAAAAACACCATAACAAAAACCCTACCAAGATACAGCATAGGAGCAGCAGTTTGAAACGTGCCTAGGATATACAGGTGGGAGATTTATTTACTAATCTCAGGGCATGCATTAAAGGAAGAGGGATATTTAGGAGACTTCCTTAGAAGAACAATAACAAGAAAAACAACAACAACAATAACAAAAAATGGCAGGCATAATTTCTCCCTTCCACCTTCAGCATAGATAACCAGACACCTGTGGGAACCAACAGGAACATTCTCCAGGTAGCTTACTAACACAACATGCCTTGCTTCTGCATTTTCTTGTGACCCCCACCTTATACAACCCCTCCCTAGTTGGCAGGCATCCCTACAAAAAAAAACAAAAACAAAAAAAAAAAACAAAACACCTGCTAAGTCCCATCCTGCAAACAGGCTTGGTAGCACAGTCTCCACTGACTAGCAGCATAGTCTCTACTGACCCTGCTAACATCATGTGTCCTGCCTCTGTGCCCTCCTTCAAAGCAATTCCTGACATTTCTAATTCTATAAGGAATTATGGCAGTAAAAAGTGCCACTGCAAACTGACACATGCCCTGGGAGAGGGGAAGATAACCAAACACATCAGTCCCACTACAGCCATAGCAGTGGACAGGGGCAGACATCTGATCTGACTACTGACACCACCCAGCAACCAAAACCTTAGAGGGATATGCCAGAAGAGAGAGACCTGGAGTTCCCTGAAAATACAGCCCCAGCAAAAAGTCTGGGGTAAGCATCTAGTATCACCCAATTACAACTCAAAGTGGCCTCAGACTGGTCCCTTAACAGCACAGGGACCAAATTTTTCCCAAAACATACAAAGTGATAAATTGCAGCTGACTGGACTGAAGGCAAATACAATTCAGCCACAATAGTGGCTGCAGCACAGATAGGAGACACCATCAAAGCATCTAGTTTTGTTGAATAGGGGACTCAGAGAAGACTCAGGGCACTATAGGACCTCTTCTCCATAAACCTACTACTTTCCAGAGGAGGAGACATAGCTGGTTTTCCTAAGACATAGAAACACAGAGAGTTTGACAATATGAGGAGACAGAGGACTATGTCCTAGATGAAAAAAAAAAAAAAAGGACAAAAATCACACCAAACGAGCTAAATGAAATGGAGATAAACAATACACCTAAGAGTTTAAAGAAATGGTCATAAAGATAAGTACTGGACTTGAGAACAGAGTGGAGGATCTCAGGGAGATTTTAAACAAAGAGAAAATATAAAAAAGAGTCAGTCAGAGATAAAGAAACTCAATAACTAAAATTAAAAATGCACTGGAGGGAAAAAATTAAGCTAAAGAAGTGCCTAGGTGGCTTAGTTGGTTGAGCATCTGCCTTCAGCTCAGTTTGTGATACTAGGCTCCTGGCATCAAGTCCCATGCTGGGCTCCCTGCTCAGCGGGGAGCTTACTTCTCCCTCTCCCTCTACCCCTTCCACCAACTTGAGTTCTCTCTCCCTCAAATAAATAAATAAAGTCTTTTTTAAAAAAGACTAGAGAAAGCAAAGAATCAATCAGTGAACTGAAGACAGAATAATGGAAAGTAACCAAGCTGGGCAGCAAACAGAAAAAAAGGTTTAAAAAAAAGAGAATAGGTGAGGTTTTTTTTTTTTTCATTATGTTATGTTAGTCACCATACAGTACATCATTAGCTTTTGATGAAGTGTTCCATGATTAATTGTTTGCATATCACACACAGTGCTCTATGCAATACATAGAGTACATATGTATGTGTACATGCATGCTGTATGCAATACAACAATATATATCTCCTTAATACCCATCATAGGGTTCATGAATTCCCCCATACCCCGTATACTCTAAAACCCTCAGCTTGATTTCCAGAGTCCATAGTTTCTCATGATTCCTCTCGTACTCTGAATTCTCCCCTTTTATTATTCCCTTCCTTCTCCTACAGACCTCCATATTATTCCTTATGTTCCAAAAACAAGTGAAAGCATATGATAATTGACTTTCACTACATGACTTATTTCACTCAGCATAACCTCCTCCAGTCCCAACCATGTTGGTACAAAAAGTTGGGTATTCATCCTCTCTGATTGGCCAGTAATATTCCAATGTGTACATGGACCACAACTGCTTTATCCATTCGTCTATTGAAGGACATCATGGCTTTTTCCATAGTTTGGCTATTGTGGCCATTGCTGCTATGAACACTGGGGTACATATAGTCCTCCTTTTCACTACATCTGTATCTTTGGGGTAAATACCCAGTACTGTGATTTCCAGGGCATAGGGTAGCTTAATCTTTGATTTTTTGAGAAATTTCCACACTGTTTTCCAAAGTGGCTGCACCAACTTGCATTCCCAACAGCAATGAAAGACAGTTCCATTTTCTCCATATCCTCTTCAACATTTTTAGTTTCCTCCATTGTTAATCTTTGCAATTCTAACTGGTGTAAGGTGGTATTTCAATGTCTTTTTGATTCGGATTTCCCTGAGAGCTGACGATGATGAACACTTTTTCATGTATCTGTTAGCCATTTGTATGTCTTCATTGGAAAAGTGTCAGTTCATGTTTTCTGCCAATGTTTTGACCCGATTTTCTGGGAGGTTTTTGGGTGTTGAGTTTGAGAAGTTCTTTTTAGATCTTGGATATCAGCACCTGCTATAGTATCATTTGCAAAAATCTACTCCCATTCCGTGGGTTGCCTCTTTGTTTTGTTGACTGTTTCCTTTGCTGTGCAGAAGCTTTTGGGCTTGATGAAGTCCCAAAAGTTCATTTTCACTTTTGTTTTCCTTGCTTTTGAGACGTGTCTGAAAAGAAGACATTGTGGCTCTTGTCGAGGAGGTTAATGCCCATGTTTTCCTCTAGAATTTTGATGGATTCCTGTCTCACATTGAGGTTCTTCATCCATTTAGAGTTTATCTTTCAGTATGGTGTAAGAAAATGGTTGATTTTAATTCTTCTGTATATATCTGTCCACTTTTCCCAGCACCATTTATGGAAGAGACTGTCTTTATTCCTTTGGGTATTTTTCTCCCTTTGTCGAAGATTAGTTTACCATAGAGTTGAGAGTCCATATCTGGGTTCTCTATTCTGTTACACTGTTCTATGTGTCTGTTTTTGTGCTGTCTTGGTGATCACAGATTTGTAATGTAATACAGTTTGAAGTCTGACAACGTTATCCCCCCAGCTTGATTTTCCTTTTTCAACATTTCCTTGGCAATTCGGGATCTTTTCTGGTTCCAGGCAAAATTTAGGGTTGTTTGTTCCAGCACTTTGAAAAATGCCATTGGTATTTTGATCAGGGTGGTGTTGAATGTATAGACTGCTCTGGGCAGCATATGAGGGGTCCTCAATCAAAGGAGTGAGACTGATATAAAGTGAAGGTCAAGCAAAGCTTTATTTCACACCAAGCATCGAGAATCAAACGGACAGGTTGGGACCTCCTCGTACAGAGAGGGCGACCATTCTCAGCCTCACAGACTAACTTTTATAGAGCAAAGGCCATGTGGTTGAGCCTGGTCACACACAGGTGGCCAATGAGATTGCAACACACAGAGAAAGCTGCAGTCATGCTAGGTTACACACAGGTGGCCAACTGAATTGCAATTCACCTCATAGTAACTATTTGAACTAGCCTATCACCTTGGTCACAAATGGCTCCCAAAAGGCACCCAAAAGGTGGGGCCCACACTCCTTGGTAGCTAGGGAGACAGCACGCTCCACTGATTGGATGTCTCCACCTGGCCTGACTCATCCCCGCATTAGGGCTCTGTTGTCTCCACCTGACCTGACCCACTCTTCTATTTGGGCTCTGTCATCAGGGACTGGTCGACCACATTCTACTGGTTTCCCAGACTTGCTTTTAAGTAAGTTCCCCTGGGGGGGTGAGGGCAGGGTCAGTTTTAGTTTTACTGCATAAACAAAAAAATCACTGTTTAAACAGATGGAGCCACTCTGGCTAAATAGGCCCTTACACATAGACGTTTCAATGATATATATTCTTCCAATGCATAAGCATAAATGTTTTTCCATCTTTTTGGGTCTTCTTCAGTTTCTTTCATGAGGTTTCTGTAGTTCCTCAAGTATAGATCCTTTACCTCTTTGGTTAGGTTTATTCCAAGGTATCTCATGGTTTTAGGTGTTATTGTAAATGGAATGGGTTTTCTAATTTTCCTTTCTACAGTTTCATTGTTAGTGTATAAGAAAGCAGGTGATTTCTTTGCATTGATTTTGTATCCTGCCACATTACTGAACTGCTGTACGAGTTCTGGTATTTTGGGGGTGGAGCCTTTTGGGTTTCCCCAAAAGAGTATCGTGTCATCTGGGAAGAGAGAGAGTTTGACTCCTTTTCTGCCAATCTGAACATCTTTTATTTCTTTTTGTTTGATTACTGTTGTTGGGCATCTAGTACTATGTTGAACAATAGTGGTGAGGGTGGGCATCCTTGTCGTGTTCCTGATCTCAATTGGAAGGCTCTTGGATCTTCCCCATCAAGAATGATACTTGCTGTGGGTTTTTCATAGATGGATTTTATGAAGTTGAGGAATTTTCCTTCTGTCCCTATACTCTGAAGAGTTTTAAAAAGGAAAGGATGTTGTGTTTTGTAAAATGCCTCTTCTGCATCAATTGAGAGGCCTTTGTGGTTCTTGTGTCTTCTCTTAGTGATTTGTTCTATCAGCTTGATTGTTTTGCGAATGTTGAACCTCCCTTGCATCCCAGGGATAAATCCCACCTTGTCCTGGTGGATAATCTTTTTAATGTACTATTGGATCCTATTAGCTAGGACCTTGTTGAGAATCTTGGCATCCATATCCATTGGGGATATTGGTCTGAAATTCTCCCTGTTGATGGCATCTTTGACTGGTTTGGGAATCAAGGTGATGCTGGCTTCATAGAGTCTGGAAATTTTCCCTCTGTTTCTACTTTCTTGAAATGGCTTCAGGAGAATTGGTATTATTTCTTCTTTCAATGTTTGGTATAATTCCCTAGGAAATCCATCAGCTCCTGGACTCTTGTTTTTTGGGAGGTTTTAGATTGCTGATTCAATCTCGTTACTAGTTATTGGTTGATTCAGGTGGTCAATTTCTTCCTGTTTCAGTCTTGGAAGTTTATAGGTTTCCCGGAATGCTTTCATTTCTTCTAGATTGCCTAACTTATTGGCATATAGTTATTGATGATTTCTGATGAGTGTTTCTATTTCCTTAGTGTTGTGACCTCTCCCCATTCATTCCTAATTTTCTTGACTGGGTCCTTTCTCCCTTCTTTTGGATTAGTCTGGCCAGTGGTTTTATCAATCTATTAATTCTTTCTAAGAACCATCTTCTAGTTTCAGTGAGGTATTCTATTGTATCTCTGGTTTCTAACACACTGATCTCTTGCTGTAATCTTAATTATTTCCCTACTCATGCATGGGGAAGGCTTAATTTGTTGTTGATCCTCCATTTCTTTAATGTATAAAGAGAGAGTTTGTATTCAAGATTTTTTTTTTTGAGTGATGTTTGGATGACTTTGTATTTCCCCCTTAGGAGTGCCTTTGCCATATCCCATAGGTTTTGGATCTATGTGTCTTCATTCTCATTGGTTTCCAGGAATTGTTTAAGTACTTTTTGATTTACTGGTGGATGCAAACATTCTTTATCTGGGTGGTCTTTATCTTCTAAGTGTTTGAATTTCTTCCAAATTTCTTTTTGTGATTGAGTTCCAGTTTCAAAGCATTGTGTTCTGAGGATATGCAGGGAATAATCTCTAACTTTTGGTATTGGTTGAGACCTGATTTTTGACCCAGTATGCATTCTATTATGGAGAAAGTTCCAAGCAAGTTTGAGAAGAACAAGTATGCTGTTGTTTTAGGGTGGAGTGTTCTGTATCTCTCTAAGGTCCATCTGGTCGAGAGTGTTATTCAAAGCTCCCACTATTTTGTTTTCTGCCTAGATGACCTGTCTATTGCTGAGAGTGGCATGTTAAGATCCCCTACAATTAACATTTATATTCTTATCAATGTGTCTCTTTATTTTGATTAACAGTTGGCTTAGGTAGTTGGCTGCTCCCATCTTGGGGGCATAAGTATTTAGAGTTGTTAGGTCTTCTTGTTGGATAGATGCTTTAGGAATGATGTGTTCTTCTGTATCTCTGACTACAGTCTTTTGCATAAAATTTCATTTGTCTTATATGAGAATCACTACTGAGCTTTCTTTTGAGGCCTTTTGGCATGAAAGATGGCTCTCCATCCCTTCCCTTTCAGTCAGTCTGGATGTATCTTTAGGATCAGAATGAGTCTCTTGTAGACAGCATATGGATGGCTCCTGCCTTGTTATCCCATCTACCACCCTGTGCCATTTAATAGGAGCATTTAGGCCATTCACATTGAGATTCTTTATAGAAAGATGTTTTTATTGTCAACATGATGCTGGTGAAGTCCTTGTTTCTATAGATTTTCTCTGTATATCTGGTCTATATCATTCTTAGGGTCTTTCTCCTTTTATAGAGCCTCCTCTTAAAATTTCTTCTAGGCTGGCTGAGTGGTCACATATTCTTGCAGTCTCTGCCAGTCCTGGAAGCCTATCTCTCCATCCATTCTGAATGACAGCCTTGCCAGATAAAGTATTCTCGGCTGCATAACTTTCTCATTTAGGGCCCTGAATATGACTTGCCACCCATTTCTGGCTTGCCAGGTCTCTGTAGGCAGGTCTGACATTATTTTGATGTTCTTCCCTCTGTACACAAGGAATTTCTTCCCCTTAACAGCCCTTAAAGTGGTTTCCTTGGTTCTAAGATTTGCCAGTTTTCCTATAACACACCTGGGTATTTGTCTGCTCTCACTGACCTTGGATGAGTGGCGGTGTTTTCGCTGGCTGTATGACATGATTGCTTGTTTCATTTCCTGATTAGGGAAATTCTTGGCTATGATTTGGTCAAATATATCTTCTAGTCCTCTCTCTCTCTATCCCCTCAGGGTTCCCAATAATTCTGACTTTGGAAATTGTCATGGTGTCATTTATTTTTCTAATTCTATTTTTATAGATTCAAGCTGTTTCTTTCAGATCTCTTCCTGTTCCTTCTTTTCTATCAGTTTGTTTTCAAGATCACTAATTCTTTCTTCTGCCTCATTTACTCTAACTGTTAGACAATCTAGATTAGATTGTATCTCATTGATAGCATTTTTATATTCTTCCAGATCCCATCTCACTTCTGCCCTTAATGAATCTATGATGCCATTAATAGTTTCATACAGCCGGACTATTGCCTTCATAATTGCTACCCTGAAAGATATCTCTGATATCTTATATCCACACCCATTAGATCAGTTGGAGAGGTCATTGTCTCTGGGTCTTTTTGTTGTTGGGAGTTCCTCCTTCTAGTCATTTTGTTGAGTCATGGTTGAAGGGATGTACAGCTGAAAATATCAACCACTATCCAGGGAAGCTGTACCCTGGGAAGATTCAGAGCAATCAGAAATCACCACACAAACACACACACACACACACACCAAAAAAAAAAAAAAAAAAAAAAAAAAAAAAAAAAAACACCCAGCAAAATGAGTCGCAGGAGTAAGATTTATAAAGTACCAAAGCAAAACTGACAAAGAAAAACAAAAGGGACCCAAAATAAAAAGATGGGGTAGGTGATGAGAAAGTGGTTATAATGCCTTGATATGGGTGAAGAGGGGTATTTCAGTTCTTCCTCGGTGTATTTTGGTATATTTGAGAACTCTACTTCCCAGAGATACAAGGAAAATTAAAACTAGTGTATATATAAAGGTAGTATTGAATAGGGAATAAAGGAATACATTGAAGCTTCTCTCTCTCTCTCTCTAATGTATATATATATACACACACATATATACATATATATAAAGAGAAGGAAAAAAGTGTACGTATGAAATGGTTGAAGTTAACAAGTTACTATGGATAATAGAAGCTATATATTAATATATATAATAATATAAGTTGTATTGAACATATTCCATAGTAACTTTTTAACCTGAACTTTAGACTTTTTTTTAGAGTTACAGTACCAAAACTACCTAAGGAAATGCTAAAATGTGAATTTGTTCCAATTAATTGCTGCTACAAGTGATAAAAAATGTATTCTTTTAACTGTTGCAATAGGTTGGCAGTGGACATCATTATTTATATCCAAATACATTTTAACACTCTTCTTCTAAATAAATTATTATGTTCTAGAGGCCAAGTATTTTGTTTTGAATTAGTATATCTTAGTATATGTCACTGCCCTGTTCCAAATTTTTCTTTTTTTTAAATATATTTCCATTTTTTTCAAAACTAAAATCTAAATTTTTATATTAATATGCCCTTAATTATCTGGATTATTTTCCCATATCTGGACTTTTCATACTCTCCTATTATATTCTGTCCATCAGCCTCAAAAGTTTCTTGTATTTCCCCCAATAACCTATTCCTCAACACTGGATCTTTACAATCTAGACATTCTACCCTATTTGCACCTCAATACTCACCGAGTATACTCATGCTTCAACAGACTGACAATAAGATGGTGCATTTATATTTGTATTCTCTGCCATCAATAATTCTGTGTGCATATTAAGTCCACAACAAATTTTGGAGTAATTACTGTTTGAATGAATAAAAATATTGATAACACAAAGGCAAATGATTGAATAACAAATTGCACTATTCTAAATGTCTAAAACAAATGACATATACTGATATTTTTTTACTTGCCAACAGTTTTCCAAAAGTATTTAGTTAATTTTCTCATAAATCCCTGCATACAATTCAGAACAATAACTATATCATTTCTGTATGAATGTCGATATTACCTGAGAATTATATATATTGATAGCACTAGCTCTGACTCTTCTTATGTCTTTTCATTTTTTTAAAAAAAGATTTTATTTATTTATTTGAGATAGAGAAAGAGAGCATGAGAGAGAGAGAGAGAGAGAGAGAAGGTACAATCTGTGGAAAGAATTAAGGGAGAAGCAGATTCCCCAGCGAGCAGAGACCCTGACTTAGTACTTGATCCCAGGACCCTGGGGTCATGATCTGAGCTGAAGGCAGATACTTAATCAACAGAGGCATCCAGGCATTCATGTCTTTTCAATTCTTATAAAATTAGTAACAGTACCTGATCGTGGATTATTTATTTATTAATAAGACCATATAACAAGATATTACATTTTGGGGCGCCTGGGTGGCTCAGTGGGTTAAGCGCTGCCTTCGTCTCAGGTCATGATCTCAGGGTCCTGGGATCGAGTCCCGCATTGGGCTCTCTGCTCAGCAAGGAGCCTGCTGCCTCCTCTCTCTCTGCCTGCCTCTCTGCCTACTTGTGATCTCTCTCTGTCAAATAAATAAATAAAATCTATAAAAAAAATGTAAGTATGCGAGCAGCATCTGTGTGGCTCAGTTGTTTAAATAAGAAACACTTGATTTTGGCTCAGGTCATGATTTCAGGGTCCTGGGATTGAACCCCACATCATGCTTAGCACTCAGCAAGGATTCTCTCTCTTTCCCTCTGCTCCTCCCCTCATTTGTGCTCACTGTCTCACATTCTCTCTCTAAAATGAACAAATAAATAAATAAATAAGTAAATCTTTTTATTTTTTAAAGGAAACATGTTATAGATTAAGAAGAAAAAGAAAGCTAAAAGGAAAATGGCAGCCCACCATAGTGATCACAATAGAGGGTTGTGGGCAAAATACATACTTTAATGCTCTGGTTACTAGCTTTGTGTAGATAACTATTCTTTTTTTTTATTTTCAGAAAAGCAGTGTTCATTATTTTTTCACCACACCCAGTGCTCCATGCAATCCGTGCCCTCTATAATACCCATCACCTGGTACCCCAACCTCCCACCCCACCCCCGCCGAGTTGGGGTAAATTGGAAGGGGAGGTAAATCATGAGAGACTATGGACTCTGAAAAACAATCTGAGGGGTTAGGTAACTATTCTTAAATTTAAAGTTCCCAATTTAAGGAGTTTTACATATTATAGTAAAGTTGAGATATAAAGTAAGCATGTTATCTGCTCTGAATACATTTGATAGCTGACTTAGTTTTATTTGTGAATTATCTGAGTGGTTAGCATTTTAAAAAAATAAATACACTATATTAGTGTATTTAATGTAAAGTAATCATGGTATATTGCTCTGTACGTCAGAATCTGGGACAGCAGTAATAGAAATTGTTCAGGAGGTGAAAAAGATTTCCTACACACAAAAGAAGATTGTATTCTTTAATATTTTTTCTAGTATTTACCTATCCTGATGCTTTTTAGGTGATTTTTGTCTTGTTTTGTTTTAAATTTCTGACATAGCTGAATACATTTAAAAAGGAGTTCAGGGAGGAGGAGTCAAGATGGTGGAGAAGTAGCAGGCTAAGCCTACTTCATGTAGCAGGAGATCAGCTAGATAGCTTATCTAAAGATTGAAAACACCTGCAAATCCAATGACAGAGTGAATAGAAGAAGAACAGCAATTCTAGAAACAGAAAATCATCCACTTTCTGAAAGGTAGGATTGGTGGAGAAGTGAATCCAAAGCGACGGGAAGATAGACCAGGGAGGGAGGGGGCGGCTCCCGGCAAGTGGCAGAGCAACGGAGCACAAAATCAGGACTTTTAAAAGTCTGTTCCACTGAGGGACATTGCTCCAGAGGCTAAACCAGGGTGAAGCCCACGTGGGGCCATGCTGACCCGCAGGTCCCGCAGGGTGACAGAAGGATAAGGGGTGTCTGAGTGTCACGGAGCTTGCAGGTATTAGAACAGGGAAGCCGGCTATAGACACAGTGCTGAGGAGTGACTCACAGCTCAGGGTTACCTTGAACCAGTTGTAGGCTTGGTGATCTCAGAGCATGGCCGGAGGCCAGGGTGAAGGGAGTAAATGGGCGTTGTTCTCTAAAGGCGCACTGAGGAGTAGGGCCTCAACCTCTCGGCTCCTCGGGACCAGAGACTGGGAGGCCGCCATTTTCATTCCTGTCCTCCGGAACTCTATGGAAAGCGCTCAGGGAACAAAAGCTACTGAAAGCAAACCCGAGTGGATTACTCAGCCTGGCCCCTGGTAAGAGTGGTGCAATTCTGCCTGGGGCAAAGACACTTGAGAACCACTACAACAGGCCCCTCCCCCGGAAGATCAACAAGAAATCCAGCCAGGAACAAGTTCACCTACTAAGGAGTGCAGGTTCAATACCAAGGAGAGCAGTGGAATTCCAGAGGAGGAGAAAGCAAAGCACAGAACTCATGGCTTTCTCCCCATGATTCTTTAGTCTTGCAGGTAATTTAATTTTTTTTCTTTTTCAATTATTTTCTCTTCTTCTGCTATTTTTTAAACTTTTACCCTTTTATTTTTTAAAGTTTTTTTTTAACTAGTTTATCTAATATATATATACATATATATTTCTTTTTTATACTTTTTCTTCATTCGTTTTCTTTTTTTTAATTGTTTCTTTTCTTTTATTTTATTTCCTTTTTCTTTCTGAACCTCCTTTTATCCCCTTTCTCCCCCCTCACGATTTGGGATCTCTTCTGATTTGGTTAAAGCATATTTTCCTGGGGTTGTCGCCACCCTTTTAGTATTTTACTTGCTCCTTCATATACTCTCATCTGGACAAAATGACAAGGTGGAAAAATACACCACAAAAAAAAAAAAGAACAAGCGGCAGTACCAAAGGCTAGGGACCTAATCAATACAGACATCTGTAATATGTCAGATCTAGAGTTCAGAATGACGGTTCTCAAGGTTCTAGCCAGGCTCGGAAAAAGGCATGTAAGATACTAGAGAAACCTTCTCAGGAGATATAAAAGTCCTTTCTGGAGAAATAAAAGAACTAAAATCTAACCAATTTGAAATAAAAAAAAAGCTATTAATGAGGTTCAATCAAAAAAGGAGGCTCTCATTACTAGGATAAATGAGGCAGAAGAAAGAATTAGCAATATAGAAGACCAAATGACAGAGAATAAAGAAGCTGAGCAAAAGAGGGACAAACAGTTACTGGACCACAAAGGGAGAACTCAAGAGATAAGTGACACCATAAGACAAAAAAAAATATTAGAATAATTGGAATTCCAGAAGAAGAAAGAGAGAGGGGAGCAGAAGATATGCTGGAGAGAATTATTGGAGAGAATTTCCCCCATATGACATAGGGAACAAGCATCAAAATCCAGGAGGTGCAGAAAACCCCCATCAAAATCAATAAGAATAGGTCCACAACCCATTACCTAATAGTAAAATTTATAAGTCTTAGTGACAAAGAGAAAATCCTGAAAGCAGACCGGGAAAAGAAGTCTGTAACATACAATGGTAAAAATATTAGATTGGCAGCAGACTTATCCAGATAGACCTGGCAGGCCAGAAAGAGCTGTCATGATATATTCAGAGCAATAAAAGAGAAAAACATGCAGCCAAGAATACTATATCCAGCTAGGCTATCATTGAAAATAGAAGGAGAGATTAAAAGCTTCCAGGACAAACAAAAACTGAAAGAATTTGAAAACACCAAACAAGCTCTACAGGAAATACTGAAAGGGGTCCTCTAAGCAAAGAGAGAGCCTACAAGTGGTAGATCAGAAAGGAACAGAGACAATATACAGTAACAGCCACCTTATAGACAATACAATGGCAATAAATTCATATCTCTCAATAGTTACCCTGAATGTTAATGGGCGAAAGGCCCCAACCAAAAGACACAGGGTATCAGAATGGATAAAAAACAAAACCCATCTATATGTTGCCTCCAAGAAACTCATTTTAAGCCCAAAGACACCTCCAGATTTAAAGTGAGGGGGTGGAAAAGAATTTACCATGCTAATGGACATCAGAAAAAGCAGGAGTGGCAATTCTTATATCAGATCAATTAGATTTTAAGCCAAAGACTATAATAAGAGATGAGGAAGGACACTATATCATACTCAAAGGGTCTGTCCAACAAGAAGATCTAACAATTTTAAATATCTATGCCCCCAACATGGGAGCAGCCAACTATATAAACCAATTAATAACAAAATCAAAGAAACACATCAACAATAATACAATAATAGTAGGGGACTTTAACACTCCCCTCACTGAAATGGACAGATCATCCAAGCAAAAGATCAACAGGGAAATAAAGGCCTTAAATGATACACTGGATGAGATGGACATCACAGATATATTCAGAACATTTCATCCCAAAGCAACAGAATACACATTCTTCTCTAGTGCACATGGAACATTCTCCAGAATAGATCACATGCTCGGTCCTAAATCAGGACTCAACCGGTATCAAAAGATTGGGATCATTCCCTGCATATTTTCAGACCACAATGCTCTGAAGCTAGAACTCAAACACAAGAGGAAGTTTGTAAGAACCCAAATACATGGAGACTAAACAGCATCCTTCTAAAGAATGAATGGGTCAACCGGGAAATTAAAGAAGAATTGAAAAAAATCATGGAAACAAATGATAATGAAAATACAACGGTTCAAAATCTGTGAGACACAACAAAGGCAGTCATGAGAGGAAAATATATAGAGGTACAAGCTTTTGTCAAGAAACAAGAAAGGTCTCAGGTACACAACCTAACCCTACACCTAAAGGAGCTGGAGAAAGAGCAAGAAAGAAAGCCTACACCCAGAAGAAGAAGAGAAATCATAAAGATCAGAGCAGAAAACAATGAAATAGAAACCAAAAAAACAATAGAACAAATTAACGAAACTAGGAGCTGGTTCTTTGAAAGAATTAATAAAATTGATAAACCCCTGGCCTGACTTATCAAAAAGAAAAGAGAAAGGACCCAAATAAATAAAAACATGAATGAAAGAGCAGAGATCACAGCTAACACCAAAGAAATACAAACTATTATAAGAAAATACTATGAGCAACTCTACACCAACAAATTTGACAATCTGGAAGAAATGGATGCATTCCTAGAGACATATGAACTACCAAAATTGAACCAGGAAGAAATAGAAAGCCTGAACAGACCCATAACCAGTAAGGAGATTGAAACAGTCATTAAAAATCTCCAAACAAACAAAAGCCCAGGGCAAGATGGCTTCCCCGGTGAATTCTACCAAACATTTAAAGAAGAACTAATTCCTATTCTCCTGAAACTGTTCTAAAAAATAGAAATGGAAGGAAAACTTCCAAACTCATTTTATGAGGCCAACATCACCTTGATCACAAAACCAGACAAGGATCCCATCAAAAAAGAGAGCTATAGACCAATATCTTTTATGAACACAGATGCGAAAATTCTCACCAAAATACTAGCCAATGGGATTCAACAGTACATTAAAAGGATTATTCACCACGACCAAGTGGGATTTATCCCAGGGCAGCAAGGTTGGTTCAACATCCGCAAATCAATCAATGTGATACAACACATCAATAAAAAAAAGAACAAGAACCATATGATACTCTCAATAGATGCTGAAAAAGCATTTGACAAAGTACAGCATCCCTTCCTGATCAAAACTCTTCAAAGTGTAGGGATAGAGGGCACATAACTCATTATCGTCAAAGCCATCTATGAAAAACCCACCGCAAATATCATTCTCAATGGAGAAAAACGGAAAGCTTTTCCACTAAGGTCAGGAAAACGGCAGGGATGTCCATTATCACCACTGCTATTCAACATAGTACTAGAAGTCCTAGCCTCAGCAATCAGACAGCAAAAGGAAATTAAAGGCATCCAAATCAGCAAAGAAGAAGTCAAATTATCACTCTTCGCAGATGATATGATACTCTATGTGGAAAACGCAAAAGACTCCACTCCAAAACTGCTAGAACTTGTACAGGAATTCAGTCAAGTGTCAGGATATAAGATCAATGCACAGAAATCAGTTGCATTTCTCTACACCAACAACAAGACAGAAGAAAGAGAAATTAAGGAGTCAATCCCATTTACAATTGTACCACAAACCATAAGATACCTAGGAATAAACGTTACCAATGAGGCACAGAATCTATACTCAGAAAACTATAAAGTACTGATGAAAGAAATTGAGGAAGACACAAAGAAATGGAAAAATGTTCCATGCTCCTGGATTGGAAGAATAAATATTGTGAAAATGTCTATGCTACCTAAAGCAATCTACACATTTAATGCAATTCCTATCAAAGTACCATCCATCTTTTTCAAAGAAATCGAACAAATAATTTTAAAATTTATATGGAACCAGAAAAGACCTCGACTAGCCAAAGGGATATTGACAAAGAAAGCCAAAGTTGGTGGCATCACAATTCCGGACTTCAAGCTCTATTACAAAGCTGTCATCATCAAGACAGCATGGTACTGGCACAAAAACAGACACATAGATCAATGGAACAGAAAAGAGAGCCCAGGAATAGACCCTCAACTCTATGGTCAACTAATCTTTGACAAAGCAGGAAAGAATGTCCAATGGAAAAAAGACAGCCTCTTTAATAAATGGTGTTGGGAAAATTGGACAGCCACGTGCAGAAAAATGAAATTGGACCATTTCCTTACACCACACACAAAAATAAACTCAAAATGGATTAAGGACCTCAATGTGAGAAAGGAATCCATCAAAATCCTTGAGGAGAACACAGGCAGCAACCTCTTCGACCTCAGCCGCAGCAACATCATCCTAGGAACATCGCCCAAAGCAAGGGAAGCAAAGGCAAAAATGAACTGTTGGGATTTCATCAAGATCAAAAGCTTTTGCACAGCAAAGGAAACAGTTAACAAAATCAAAAGACAACTGACAGAATGGGAGAAGATATTTGCAAACGACATATCAGATAAAGGACTAGTGTCCAAAATCTATAAAGAACTTAACAAACTCAACACCCAAAGAACAAATAATCCAATCAAGAAATGGGCAGAGGACATGAACAGACATTTCTGCAAAGAAGACATCCAGATGGCCAACAGACACATGAAAAAGTGCTCCATATCACTCAGCATCAGGGAAATACAAATCAAAACCACAATGAGATATCACCTCACACCAGTCAGAATGGCTAAAATCAACAAGTCAGGAAATGACAGATGCTGGCGAGGATGCGGAGAAAGGGGAACCCTCCTACACTGTTGGTGGGAATGCAAGCTGGTGCAACCACTCTGGAAAACAACATTGAGGTTCCTCAAAATGTTGAAAATAGAACTGCCCTATGACCCAGCAATTACACTACTGGGTATTTACCCTAAAGATACAAACGTAGTGATCCAAAGAGGCATGTGCACCCAAATGTTTATAGCAGCAATGTGCACAATAGCCAAACTATGGAAAGAACCTAGATGTCCATCAACAGATGAATGGATAAAGAAGAGGTGGTATATATACACAATGGAATACTATGCAGCCATCAAAAGAAACGAAATCTTGCCATTTGGGACAACATGGATGGAACTAGAGCATATCATGCTTAGCGAAATAAGTCAAGTGGAGAAAGACAACTATCATATGATCTCCCTGATATGAGGGAGTGGTGATGCAACATGGGGGCTTAAGTGGGTAGGAGAAGAATCCATGAAACAAGACGGGATAGGGAGGGAGACAAACCATAAGTGACTCTTAATCTCACGAAACAATCTGTGGTTTGCTGGGGAGAGGGGGTTTGGAGAAGGTGGGTAGGGTTATGGAAATTGGGGGGGTATGTACTTTTGGGTAAATTGGAAGGGGTGGTGAACCATGAGAGACTATGGACTCTGAAAAACAATCTGAGGGGTTTGAAGTGGCGGAGGGGTGGGAGGTTGGGGTACCAGGTGGTGGGTATTATAGAGGGTACGGCCTGCATGGAGCACTGGGTGTGGTGAAAAAATAATGAATACTGTTTTTCTGAAAATAAATAAATTGGAAAAAAATAAAAATAAATAAAAATGAAAACCATCTATATGTTGCCTACAGGAAACTCATTTTAAACCCGAAGACACCTCCAGAGTTAAAGTGAGGGGGTGGAAAGGAATTTACCATGCTAATGGACAACAGAAGAAAGCATGAGTGGCAATCCTTATATTAGATCAATTAGATTTTAAGCCAAGGACTATAATAAGAGATGAGGGAGGACACTATATCATACTCAAAGGGTCTGTCCAACAAGAAGATCTAACATTTTAAATATCTATGCCCCGAAATTGGGAGCAGCCAACTATATAAACCAATTAATAACAAAATCAAAGAAACACATCAACAATTATACAATAATAGTAGGGGACTTTCACACTCCTCTCACTGAAATGGAGAGATCATATAAACAAAGATCAACAAGGAAATAAAGGCCTTAAATGACACACGGGACCAGATGGACATCACAGATATATTCAGAACATTTCATCCCAAAGCAACAGAATACACAATCTTCTCTAGTGCACATGGAACATTCTCCAGAATAGATCACATCCTTGGTCCTAAATCACATCTCAACTGGTATCAAAAGATTGGGATCATTCCCTGCATGTTTTCAGACCACAATGCTCTGAAGCTAGAACTCAATTACAAGAGGAAATTTTGAAAGAACCCAAATACATGGAGACTAAACAGCATCCTTCTAAAGAATGAATGGGTCAACCGGGAAATTTAAGAAGAATTGAAAAAATTCATGGAAATAAATGATAATAAAAGCACAATGGATTAAAATCTGTGGGACACAACAAAGGCAGCCCTGAGAGGAAGATATAGAGTGGTACAAGCCTTTCTCAAGAAACAAGAAAGGTTTCAGGTACACAACCTAACCCTACACCTAAAGGAGCTGGAGAAACAACAAGAAAGAAAGCCTACACCCAGAAAGAGAAGAGAAATCATAAAGATCAGAGCAGAAATCAATGAAATAGAAACCAAAAAAACAATAGAACAAATCAACAAAACTAGGAGCTGGTTCTTTGAAAGAATTAATAAGATTGATAAACCCCTGGCCAGACTTATCAAAAAGAAAAGAGAAAGGACCCAAATAAATAAAATCATGTATGAAAGAGGAGAGATCACAACTAACACCAAAGAAATACAGACAATTATAAGAACATACTATGAGCAACACTTTGCCACCAAATTTGACATTCTGGAAGAAATGAATGCATTCCTAGAGACATATAAACTAACACAACTGAACCAGGAAGAAATGCCTGAACAGACCAATAACCAGTAAGGAGATTGAAACAGTCATCAAAAATCTCCAAACAAACAAAAGCCCAGGGCCAGATGGTTTCCCAGGGGGAATTCTACCAAACATTTAAAGAACTAATTCCTATTCTCCTGAAACTGTTCCAAAAAGTTGAAATGGAAGGGAAACTTCCAAACTCATTTTATGAGGCCAGCATCACCTTGATCCTAAAACCAGACAAGGATCCCATCGTAAAAGAGAACTACAGACAAATATCCTTGATGAACACAGATGCGAAAATTCTCACCAAAATCTAAGCCAATAGGATTCAACAGTACATTAAAAGGATTATTCTACACGCCCATGTGTGATTTATTCCCGGGCTGCAAGTTTGGATCAACATCCGCAAACCAATGTGATACAACACATTAATAAAAGAAAGAATAAGAACCATATGATACTCTCAACAGAGAGACTATGGACTCTGAAAAACAATCTGAGGGGTTTGAAATGGAGGGGGGATGAGAGGTTGGGGTACCAGGTGGTGGGTATTATAGAGGGCACGGCTTGCATGGAGTACTGGGTGTGGTGAAAAAATAATGAATAATGTTTTTCTGAAAATAAATAAATTGAAAAAAAATAGATGCTGAAAAAGCGTTTGACAAAGTACACCATCCTTTCCTGATCAAAACTCTTCAAAGTGTACGGATAGAGGGCATGTACCTCAATATTATCAAAGCCATCTATGAAAAATCCACCGCAAATATTCTCAATGGAGAAAAACTGAAAGTTTTTCCGCTAAGGTCAGGAACACGGCAGGGATGTCTATTATCACCACTGCTATTCAACATAGTACTAAAAGTCCTAGCCTCGGTAGTCAGACAACAAAAGGAAATTAAAGGCATCCAAATCGGCAAAGAAGAAGTCGAACTAACACTCTTCACATATGATATGAAACTATATGTGGAAAACTCAAAAGATTCCACTCCAAAATTACTAGAACTTATACAGGAATTTAGTAAAGTGTCAGGATATAAAATCAATGCACAGAAATCAGTTTCATTTCTCTACACCAACAACAAGACAGAAGAAAGAGAACTTAAGGAGTCATCCCATTTACAATTGCACCCAAAACTATAAGATACCTAGGAATAAAACTAACCAAAGAGGCTAAGAATCTATACTCAGAAAACTATAGGGTACTAATGAATGAAATTGAGGAAGACACAAAGAAATGGAAAAATGTTCCATGCTCCTGGATTGGAAGAAAACATATTGTGAAAATGTCTATGCTACCAAAGCAACCTACACATTTAATGCAATTCCTATCAAAGGACTATCCATCTTTTTCAAAGAAATGGAACAAATAATCCTAAAATTTATATGGAACCAGAAAAGACCTCAAATAGCCAAAGGAATATTGAAAAAGAAAGCCAAAGTTGGTGGCATCACAATTCCGGACATCAAGGTCTATTACAAAGCTGTCATCATCAAGGCAGCATGGTACTGCCACAAAAACAGACACACAGATCAGTGGAACAGAATAGAAAGCCCGGAAATTGACCCTCAACTCTATGGTCAACTAGTCTTCGACAAAGCAGGAAAGAATGTCCAATGGAAAAAAGACAACCTTTTCAATAAATGGTGTTTGGAAAATTGGACAGCCACATGCAGAAAAATGAAATTGGACCATTTCCTTACACCACACACGAAAATAGACTCAAAGTGGGTAAAGGACCTCAATGTGAGAAAGGAATCCATCAACATCCTTGAGGAGAACACAGACAGCAACCTCTTCGACCTCAGCCGTAGCAACATCTTCCTAGGAACATCGCCAAAGGCAAGGAAAGCAAGGGTAAAAACGAACTATTGGAATTTTATCAAGATCAAAATCTTTTGCACAGCAAAAGAAGGAGTTAAGAAAACCAAAAGACAATTGACAGAATGGGAGAAGATATTTGCAAATGGCATATCAGATAAAAGGCTAGTGTTCAAAATCTATAAAGAACTTAGCAAACTCAACACCCAAAGAACAAATAATCCAATCAAGAATAGGTCAGAAGACATGAACAGACATTTCTGCAAAATACACATCCAGATGGCCAACAGACATATGAAAAAGTGCTCCATATCACTTGGCATCAGGGAAATACAAATCAAAACCACAGTGAGATATTACCTCACAGCAGTCAGAATGGCTAAAATTAACAAGTCAGGAAATGACAGGTGCTGGCGAGGATGCAGAGAAAGGGGAACCCTCCTACACTGTTGGTGGGAATGCAAGCTGGTGCAACCACTCTGGAAAACAGCTTGGAGGTTCCTCAAAATGTTGAAAATAGAACTACCCTACGACCCAGCAATTGCACTACTGGGTATTTACCCTAAACATACAAATGTAGTGTTCTGAAGGGGCATGTGCACCCTAATGTTTATAGCAGCAATGTATACTATAGCCAAACTATGGAAGGAACATAGATGTCCATCAACAGATAAATGGATAAAGAAGATGTGGTATATATACACAATGGAATACTATGCAGCCACCAAAAGAAATAAAATCTTGCCATTTGTGACGACATGGATGGAACTAGAGGGTATCATGCTTAGCGAAATAAGACATTCAGAGAAAGACAACTATCATATGATCTCCCTGATATGAGGAAGAGGAGATGCCAAATGGGGGTTAAGGGGGTAGGAGAAGAATGAATGAAACAAGATGGGATTAGGAGGGAGACAAAACATAAGTGATTCTTAATCTCACAAAACAAACTGAGGGTTGCTGGGAGGAGGGGGTTTGGGAGAAGGGGGGTGGGGTTATGGACATTGGGGAGGGTATGTGCTATGATGAGTGCTGTGAAGTGTGTAAACCTGGCGATTCACAGACCTGTACCCCTGGGCATAAAAGTATATTATATGTTTATAAAAAATAAAAAAATAGGGCAGGGAAGTAGGAGGAGGCACCTTTTCAGCCTATACCCCAAAGTGAGCTGATTACCTACCAAAAAACTCCGTTATTCATGAAATCAGCCTGAGATCAGAATTATAAACGTCTGGATCTCTACGGGGGCAGAAGATGCCAGTGGGCAAGTAAAGCGGAGTGGGAATGCCGGACTGATATCAGAAGATAAACAAAAGGGGGAGGGAGCCACCACAGGCGGAAAGTAATACCCCAATACGAGCGAAAGTGCCCTGCATCTGGGGACCAGAATTAACTTGGAGACTGGTTGAAAGCACTCCAAAAGAGCAAAGGATCATGGGGGGAAATTGTGGGAATCGGGGCGGCTAGGGATAGGGGCTTAAGTCCCCGGTCCCAGGACAACGTCCCTGGCACTGAGGCAGAGTGAGTGAGGCAGAGAAGCCAGGTCTTGGTACCTAATCCTCCAGCACGCCCGAGAATGCGTGGGTTCTAGGTCCTGTGAGGGGATGGGAGCCACGCCAGTTGGCAGAACGCCCAAGCCCTGCCACAAAGCCTGAGATATGCGTGCACGTCCCTCATACTCCCCTGAGAGAGTTACAAAGGCCCGGCCTGCGCTCTTTGACCCACGCCATTGTTTCAGAGCCCAAGACGTGCGTCCCAATCTCTCCCCTGACAGAGGTTTGCAAAAGCCCAGCCTTGTGCTTTTGGACCTGCGCCCCATTCTCAGTGCCTGAGATGTGTGTGCGACCCATAGCCACCCCTGAAAGAGGTGCACACAAGCCGGGCACTCTTAGACCCAGCAAGACCAGGCACTCCCAGCCCGGGCCAGCAGGAAAATCACAGTGTGTGATTGCTGCTTGGAACCTCTCTGGCGGTCAGGAACTCCCAGACAGTCGCCACTGCCTTGGCTTTGGGTTAAAGCAACAGATCCTATGTCCCCAGGGTCTGCAATTTGGAACCTGTTCTGCCAAGGCCAAGGGAGATCTTATTTAGGCTCTGCACCCAAGCTGAGGCTTCTCTATGAGAAGGAGATCAGTATGCAGTTTGTTTTCCTCTAAAACTACAAAAACCATCAAAGGCGGTCAAGGTGAGAGGGAAAAAAGTGAACAAATATAAAAACTGCCAGAAAACAAAAGCCTGAAGAAAACCAGTTTCCTCAGAGCCCACCCCCTTGAGGGGGGCGGGAGGACTTAACTCAGGAAACATCATTGACTGACAACCCACGTGGCAGGCCCCTCCCCCAGAAAACAAACCAAGAAAGAAAAATAAAAGAGAAAAAAAGGACTACAAGAGAACAACCACTACTTCATAGGAAAACTTTTATTGTTCACTAATACCCACTATTCTGGTTCATATTTTTTTTTTTACATACAGGTAATTTTTTGACCTATTTGCCATACAGCAAGCTATACAGTACATCAAATTCCATAATACCCTCCTAACCTGAACATTTTGATACATACACCTATGTTTTTCTTTTGCATTTCTAATTTTTGAATTCCTTTTTTAAATTTTATTTTTGTTTAGTCTAGTTTATTCCTTTTTATTTTTATCCTCTAATATTCATATAGAGTTAAACTTCAAAGTAATCTCCTTTCCCCAATCAATATTACCCATATAGGTAAACCAATTTTTAATCCCCTTTATCTTAGGAAAGTTGAGTCCTTTAACAAAGATATCAAGATACATCCAGGAAGAATCAAAACAACTTTCCTCAGGGCGCCTGGGTGGCTCAGTGGGTTAAGCCGCTGCCTTTGGCTCGGGTCATGATCTCAGGGTCCTGAGATCGAGTTCAGCATCTGGCTCTCTGCTCAGCAGGGAGCCTGCTTCCTCCTCTCTCTCTCTGCTTGCCTCTCTGCCTACTTGTGATCTCTCTCTGTCAAATAAATTAAAAAAAAAAAAGAAATGGAACTAAAAAAAAAAACCTTCCTCGCACACACTGAGAATTTATAACCACTCTCCATCTTCTTCTTCCACCAGTGTTTCTGTGATTTTGTGTTTGTCCTGATAGCATATATATTTTACACTTGGGGTTCTTTTTGACGAGGTTCTTCCTTTATTTGCACATATTTTTTTTCTCTTGTTATGTACTTGTATCAGTCTTTTTGTTTGTCTCTTTTTGTTTGTCTACTTCATAAATCTTACCTTGGGGCCCATCTGGGCTGAACCTTCTCTTTCATCTTCCCTTTCTTTCCTGTCTCTCTCTCTCTCTCTCTTTTTTTTTCTTCTTTTCTTTTTTTTTTCTTTTCCTTTTTCTTTTCTTTTGTCTCTCATTTGGGAGGGGAATCCTGATTGCTCAGAAGTGTTCCAGGGTGCACCTTGATTGCACCACGGTTGATATATCCAGCTACATCGGTTCAGTCATCTCCCACCGAAATGACTAGGAGGAGGAATGCCCAACAGAAGAAAAATACAGAGGATGGACCTTCTGCAACAGAGCTAATGGCTATCAACATATACAATATGTCGGAAAGAGAATTCAGGCTAACAATCATCCAGGTAACAGCTAGGTTGGAGAAAGCCATGGGTGACCAAATGGAATTGATTAGGGCCCTACTGAAAGCGACCAGACAGGATGTTCACAATGTTAGGGCGGAGCTTAAAGCTACCAGGGAGGAGGTTCACAATGTTCTCAATGAGTTCCAAGCGAACCTAAACTCTCTCAAAGCTAGGGTAACTGAGACAGAAGATAGAATCAGTGATCTGGAGGACAAACAGATAGAGAGAAAGGATCAGGAGGAAGCCTGGAACAAACAGCATAGAAGCCACGAAAACAGAATCAGGGAAATAAATGATGCCATGAAGCGTTCCAACGTCAGAATTATTGGAATCCCTAAAGGGGAGGAGAAAGAAAGACGTCTAGAAGATATAGTGGAACAAGTCCTTCATGAAAATTTCCCCAATCTCATGAATGGAACCAGCGTTCATGTACTAGAGGCTGAACGGTCTCCACCCTAGATTATACATTCCAAAAAAGCATCACAACTGATAGTCAAATTGAGGAATTATAATTGAAGGTATAATCTCTTAAAAGCTGCTAGGGCAAAGAGGCACCTGACGTACAGAGGGAAGCCCATCAGAATAACATCCAACCTGTCCACAGAGACCTGGCAAGCCAGAAAAGGCTAGCAAGATATATTCAGGACACTAAATGAGAAGAGCATGCAGCCAAGAATACTTTATCCAGCAAGACTGACATTCAAAATGGATGGAGAGATAAAGAGTTTCCAAGACCGGCAAGGCTTAAAAGACTATGCAACCACCAAGCCGACACTGCAGGAAATATTAAGGGGGGTTCTATAAAAGAGGAAAAATCCTAAGAATAGCATTGAACAGAAATATAGAGACAGTCTACAGAAAGAAAGATCAAAGGTAACTCGTTGTCAATAAAAACATATCTATCAATAATCACTCTCAAAGTGAATGGCCTAAATGCACCCATAAATCGGCACAGGGTTGCAGATTGGATAAAACACCAGGTCCCATCCATATGTTGTCTACAAGAGACAAGACCCATTTTGAACCTAAGATACACGCAGACTGAAAGTGAAGGGGTAGAGAAGCATCTTTCATGCCAATAGGCCTCAAAAGAAGGCTGGGGTAGCGATTCTTATATCAGATAAATTAGACTTTAAACTAAAGACTGTAGTCAAAGGTATAAAAGGACACTACATAATGCTTAAAGGGACTATCCACCAAGATGACCTAACAATTGTAAATATCTATGCTGCCAATATGGGAGCAGCCAATTACTTAAGAAAACTGTAAATCAAGATAAAGAATCATATTGATATGAATACACTAATCGGTGGAGATCTTAACATGCCTCTCTCAGAAATAGACAGATCATTGAAGCAGAAAATCAATAAAGAAACAGCATTGAATGACATATTGGACGAGGTGGACCTCATATACACAACATTCCACCCTAAAACAACAGAATACTCATTCTTCTCAAGTGCACATGGAACCTTCTCAAGAATAGACCACATACTGGGTCACAAATCAGGACTCAAGCAATACCAAAATATTGAGATGATTCCCTGCATATTCTCAAATCACAATGCTTTGAAACTGGAGCTCAATCACAAGGAAAAGTTCAGAAGGGAATCAAACACCTGGAAGCTAAAGACCACCTTGATTAGGAATGCTTGGATCAACCAGGAGATAAAGGAAGAAATGAAACAATTCATAGAAACCAATGACAATGAAGACACTTAGGTTCAAAAAATATGGGATACAGCAAAGGCGGTCCTAAGGGGGAAATACATAGCCATCCAAGCCTCCTTCAAAAAAAATTGAAAAATCCAGAACACAGCATCTGTTCTACACCTTAAAGAACTGGAGAATCAACAACAATTCAAACCAACTCCACACATAAGAAGGGAAATCATCAAGATTAGAGCTGAGATTGATGAGGTAGAAACCAGAGATACAGTAGAACGTATCAATAAAACTAGAAGCTGAAAAAAAAAAAAAAAACTAGAAGCTGGTTTTTTGAAAGAATCAATAAGATCAAAAAACCATTGGCCACACTAATCCAAAAGAAAAGAGAGAAAGCCCAAATTCATAAAATTATGAATGAAAAGGGAGAGATCACAACTAACACCAAGGAAGTAGAAACAATCATCAGAAGTTATTATCAACAGTTATATGCCAATAAGCTTAGCAACCTAGATGAAATGGATGCATTCCTGGAAAATTATAAACTCCCAAAATTGAACCAGGAAGAAATTGACAACCTGAATAGACCAATATCTAGTAACGAGATTGAAGCAGTAATAAAAAACATCCCAAAAAACAAGAGCCCAGGACCTGACAGATTCCCTGGGGAATTCAACCAAACCTTCAAAGAAGAAATAACACCTATTCTCCTGAAGCTGTTTCAAAAAATTGAAGCAGAAGGAAAACATCCTCTTTCTATGAAGTCAGCATTACCCTGATCCCCAAACCAGGCAAAGACCCTACCAAAAAGGAGAATTTCAGACCAATGTCACTGTTGAATATGGATGCTAAGATTCTCCACAAGTTCCTAGCCAACAGGATCCAACAGCACATTAAAAAGATTATCCACCATGATTAGGTGGGATTCATCCCTGGGCTACAAGGATGGTTCAACATTCGAAAATCAATCAACGTGATAGAAAAAATTAATATGAGAAGAGAGAAGAACCACATGGTCCTCTCAATCGATGCGGAAAAAGCATTTGACAAAATCCAACATCCGTTCCTGATTAAAAGACTTATTCCTGAACTTCATCAAATCTATCTATGAAAGACCCACAGCAAATATCATCCTCAATGGGAAAACGCTTGCAGCCTTCCCATTGAGATCAGGAACATGACAAGGATGCCCACTCTCACCTCTCATGTTCACCATAGTATTAGAAGTCCTAGGAACAGCAAACAGACAACAAAGAGAAATAAAAGGTATCCAAACTGGCAATGAAGAAGTCAACCTCTCTCTCTTCGCAGATGACGATTCTTTATATGGAAAACCCAAAAGACTCTACCCCCAAACTACTAGAACTCATACAACAATTCAGCAATGTGGCAGGATACAAAGTCAATGTGCAGAACTCAGTGGCTTTCTTATACACTAACAATGAAAATATGGAAAGGGAAATTAGATAATTGATTCAATTTACTATAGCACCAAGAACCATAAGATACCTGGGAATAAACCTAACCAAAGATGTAATGGATCTGTACTTGAGGAACTACAGAACACTCATGAAAGAAATTGAAGAAGACACAAAAAGATGGAAGACCATTTCATACTCTTGGATCAGAAGAATAAACATTGTTAAAATGTCTATACTGCCTAGAGCAATCTATACTTTTAATGCTATTCCAATCAAAATTCCACCGGTATTATTCAAAGAGCTGGAGCAAATAATCAAAAAATTTGTATGGAATCAGAGGAGACCCCAAATCATTAACGAAATGTTGAAAAACAAAAATAAAACTGGGGGCATCACGTTACCTGATTTCAAGCTTTACTACAAAGCTGTGATTACCAAGACAGCAAGGTACTGGCATAAAAACAGACACATAGACCAGTGGAAAAGAGTAGAGAACCCAGATATGGACCCTCAATTCTATGGGCAAATAATCTTCAACAAAATAGGAAAAAATATACAGTGGAAAAAAGACAGTCTCTTCAATAAATGGTGCTGGGAAAACTGGACAGCTATATGTAGAAGAATGAAACTTGACGATTCTCTTACACCGTACACAAAGATAAACTCAAAATGTATAAAAGACCTCAATGTGACACAGGAATCCATCAGAATCCTAGAGGAGAACATAGGTAGTAATCTCTCTGATATTAGCCACAGTATCTTCTTTCAACATATGTCTCCAGGGAGGAGTCCAGATGGCGGAGAAGCAACAGGCTGAGACTACTTCAGCTAGCAGGAGATCAGCTAGATAGCTTATCTAAAGTGTGCAAACACCTACAAATCCATTGGCAGATTGAAGAGAAGAAGAACAGCAATTCTAGAATCAGAAAAACAACCACTTTCTGAAAGGTAGAACTGGCGGAGAAGTGAATCCAAAGCGACGGGAAGAGAGAACCCGGGGGGAGGGGCCGACTCCCGGCAAGCGGCGGAGCAATGGAGCACAAAATCAGGACTTTTAAAAGTCTGTTCTGCTGAGGGACATCGCTCCAGAGGCTAAAACTGGGCGAAGCCCACGCGGGGTCGGCGTGGCCTCAGGTCCTGCAGTGTCACAGAAGGATCGGGGATGTCTGAGTGTTGCAGAGATTGCGGATATTGGAACGGGAAAGCCGGCTACAGAGACAGAGCTGAAAGTAAGCTCACAGCTCGGTGTTGCCTTGAACCGGCCTCAAATTCGGTGGGCTCGGAGCCCAGCCAGAGGTTAGGCAGACGGGAGTTGCTGGGAGCTGTTCGCTGAGGGCGCACTGGGGAGTGGGGCCCCGGGCTCTCGCCTCCTCCGGGCCGGAGACCAGGAGGCCGCCATTTGTGTTCCTGTCCTCCGGAACTCTACGGAAAGTGCTCAGGGAACAAAAGCTCCTGAAAGCAAAGCCGAGTGGATCACACATCCCAGCGCCTGGTAAGGGCGGTGCAATTCTGCCTGGGGCAAAGACACTTGAAAATCACTACAACAGGCCCCTCCCCTAGAAGATCAACAAGAAATCCAGGCAAGACAAGTTCATTTACCAAGGAGTGCAGTTTCAATACCAAGGAGAGCAACAGAATTCCAGAGGAGGAGAAAACAAACCACGGAACTCATGGCTTTCTCCCTGTGATTTTTTTAGTTTGCAGTTAATTTAATTTTTTTTCCTTTTCATTTGTTTTCTCTTCTCCTGCTAAAATTTTTTTTAACTTTTACCCTTTTCTTTTTTAACGTTTTTAATTAGTTTATCTAATATATATATATATATAGATATATATATATATATATATATATTCTTTTTTATACTTTTCATTATTTGTCTTCTTTTTGTAAATTCTTTTTTCTTTTTTTTCTTTCTTTATTTTTGGACCTCTTTTTATCCCCAAATCAGAAGAGATCCCAATCTCTTCAATCTCTTTTTTAAATTCTTGATGAATTTTTAATACAATCTCTTTTTTTAATTCTTTTTTTTTTCTTTTTTTCTTTCTTTCTTTTTGAACCTCTTTTTATCCCCAAATTAGAAGATATCCCAATCAGAGGAGATCCCTCATCCAATCGTGAGGGGGGAGAAATCACCCCTCATGATTTGGGATCTCTTCTGATTTGATTAAAGCATATTTTCCTGGGATTGTTGCCACCCTTTTAGTATTTTGCTCCTTCATATACTCTTAGCTGGACAAAATGACAAGGTGGAAAAATTCACAACAAAAAAAAAGAACAAGAGGCAGTACCGAAGGCTAGGGACCTAATCAATAAAGACATTGGTAATATGTCAGATCTAGAGTTCAAAATGACAATTCTCAAGGTTCTAGCCGGGCATGAAAAAGGCATGGAAGATATTAGAGAAACCCTCTCCAGAGATATAAAAGACCTATCTGGAGAAATAAAAGAACTAAAATCTAACCAAGTTGAAATCAAAAAAGCTATTAATGAGGTTCAGTCAAAAATGGAGGCTCTCACTGCTAGGATGAATGAGGCAGAAGAAAGAATTAGCGATATAGAAGACCAAATGACAGAGAATAAAGAAGGTGAGCAAAAGAGGGACAAAGAGCTACTGGACCATGAGGGGAGAATTCGAGAGATAAGTGACACCATAAGACGAAACAACATTAGAATAATTGGGATTCCAGAAGAAGAAGAAAGAGAGAGGGGAGCAGAAGGCATACTGGAGAGAATTATTACGGAGTTTTTCCCCAATATGGCAAAGGGAACGAGCATCAAAATTCAGGAGGTTCAGAGAACGCCCCTCAAAATCAATAAGAATAGGCCCACACCCGTCACCTGATAGTAAAATTCACAAGCCTTAGTGAAAAAGAGCAAATCCTGAAAGCAGCCCGGGCAAAGAAGTCTGTAACCTACAATGGTAAAAGTATTAGATTGTCAACTGACTTACCCACAGAGACCTGGCAGGAGAGCTGGCAACGTATTTTCAGAGCACTAAACGAGAAAAACATGCAGCCAAGAATATTATATCCAGCTAGGCTATCATTGAAAATAGAAGGAGAGATTAAAAGCTTCCAGGACAAACAAAAACTGAAAGAATTTGGAAACACCAAACCAGCTCTACAGGAAATACTGAAAGGGGTCCTCTAAGCAAAGAGAGAGCCTACACGTTGTAGATCAGAAAGGAACAGAGACAATATACAGTAACAGTCACCTTACAGGCAATACAATGGCACTAAATTTATATCTCTCAATAGTTACCCTGAATGTTAATGGGCTAAATGCCCCAATCAAAAGACACAGGGTATCAGAATGGATAAAAAAAAAAAAAACATCTATATGTTGCCTCCAAGAAACTCATTTTAAACCCGAAGACACCTCCAGATTTAAAGTGAGGGGGTGGAAAAGAATTTACTATGCTAATGGACATCAGAAAAAAGCAGGAGTGGCAATTCTTATATCAGATCAATTAGATTTTAAGCCAAAGACTATAATAAGAGATGAGGAAGGACACTATATCATACTCAAAGGGTCTGTCCAACAAGAAGATCTAACAATTTTAAATATCTATGCCCCCAACGTGGGAGCAGCCAACTATATAAACCAATTAATAACAAAATCAAAGAAACACATCAACAATAATACAATAATAGTAGGGGACATTAACACTCCCCTCACTGAAATGGACAGATCATCCAAGCAAAAGATCAACAGGGAAATAAAGGACTTTAATGATACACTGGATGAGATGGACATCACAGATATATTCAGAACATTTCATCCCAAAGCAACAGAATACACATTCTTCTCTAGTGCACATGGAACATTCTCCAGAATAGATCACATGCTCGGTCCTAAATCAGGACTCAACCGGTATCAAAAGATTGGGATCATTCCCTGCATATTTTCAGACCACAATGCTCTGAAGCTAGAACTCAACCACAAGAGGAAGTTTGGAAAGAACCCAAATACACGGAGAATAATCAGCATCCTTCTAAAGAATGAACGGGTCAACCGGGAAATTAAAGAAGAATTGAAAAAAATCATGGAAACAAATGATAATGAAAACACAACGGTTCAAAATCTGTGGGACACAACAAAGGCAGTCCTGAGAGGAAAATATAGAGTGGTACTAGCCTTTCTCAGGAAACAAGAAAGGTCTCAGGTACACAACCTAACCCTACACCTAAAGGAGCTGGAGAAAGAACAAGAAAGATACCCTAAGCCCAGCAGGAGAAGAGAAATCATAAAGATCAGAGCAGAAATCAATGAAATAGAAACCAAAAAACAATAGAATAAATCAACGAAACTAGGAGCTGATTCTTTGAAAGAATTGATAAAATTAATAAACCCCTGGCCATACTTATCAAAAAGAAAAGAGAAAGGACCCAAATAAATAAAATCATGAATGAAAGAGGAGAGATCACAACTAACACCAAAGAAATACAAACTATTATAAGAACATACTATGAGCAACTCTACGCCAACAAATTTGACAATCTGGAAGAAATGGATGCTTCCTAGAAACATATAAACTACCAAAATTGAACCAGGAAGAAATAGAAAGCCTGAACAGACCCATAACCAGTAAGGAGATTGAAACAGTCATTAAAAATCTCCAAACAAACAAAAACCCAGGGCCAGACGGTTTCCCAGGGGAATTCTAACAAACATTTAAAGAAGAAATAATTCCTATTCTCCTGAAACTGTTCCAAAAAAATATAAATGGGAGGAAAACTCCCAAACTCATTTTATGAGGCCAGCATCACCTTGATCCCAAAACCAGACAGGGATCTCATCAAAAAAGAGAGCTATAGACCAATATCTTTTATGAAACAGAGGCGAAAATTCTCACCAAAATACTAGCCAATAGGATTCAACAGTATTTTAAAAGGATTATTCACCACGACCAAGTGGGATTTATCCCAGGGCTGCAAGGTTGGTTCAACATCCGCAAATCAGTCAATGTGATACAACACATCAATAAAAGGAAGAACAAGAACCATATGATACTCTCAATAGATGCTGAAAAAGCATTTGACAAGTACAGCATCCCTTCCTGATCAAAACTCTTCAAAGTGTAGGGATAGAGGGCACATACCTCAATATCATCAAAGCCAACTTTGAAAAACCCACCTCAAATATCATTCTCAATGGAGAAAAACTGAAAGCTTTTCTGCTAAGGTCAGGAACAGGGCAGGGATGTCCATTATCACCACTGCTATTCAACATAGTACTAGAAGTCCTAGCCTCAGCAATCAGAAAACAAAAGGAAATTAAAGGCATCCAAATCGGCAAAGAAGAAGTCAAATTATCACTCTTCGCAGATGATATGATACTCTATGTGGAAAACACAAAAGAATCCATTCCAAAACTGCTAGAACTTGTACAGGAATTCAGTAAAGTGTCAGGATATAAGATCAATGCACACAAATCAGTTGCATTTCTCTACACCAACAACAAGACAGAAGAAAGAGAAATAAAGGAGTCAATCCCATTTATAATTGCACCCCAAACCATAAGATACCTAGGAATAAACCTAACCAAAGAGGCTAAGTATCTATACTCAGAAAACTATAAAGAACTCATGAAAGAAATTGAGGAAGACACAAAGAGATGGAAAAATGTTCCATGCTCCTGGATTGGATGCATAAATATTGTGAAAATGTCTATGCCACAAAAAGCAATCTACACATTTAATGCAATTCCTATCAAAGTACCATCCATCTTTTTCAAAGAAATGGAACAAATAATCCTAAAATTTATATGGAGCCAGAAAAGACCTCGAATAACCAAAGGAATATTGAAAAAGAAAGCCAAAGTTGGTGGCATCACAATTCCGGACTTCAAGCTCTATTACAATGCTGTCAACATCAAGACAGCATGGTACTGGCACAAAAACAGACACATAGATCAATGGAACAGAATAGAGAGCCCAGAAATAGACCCTCAACTCTATGGTCAACCTATATTTGGCAAAGCAGGAAAGAATGTCCAATGGAAAAAAGCCTCTTTAATAAATGGTGTAGGGAAAATTGGACAGCACGTGCAGAAAAATGAAATTGGACCATTTCCTTACACCACACACAAAAATAGACTCAAAATGGATTAAGGACCTCAATGTGAGAAAGGACTCCATCAAAATCCTTGAGGAGAACACAGGCAGCAACCTCTTCGCCCTCAGCTGCAGCAACATCTTCCTAGGAACATCGCCAAAGGCAAGGGAAGCAAGGGCAAAAATGAACTATTGGAATTTCATCAAGATCAAAAGCTTTTGCACAGCAAAGGAAATAGTTAACAAAATCAAAAGACAACTGACAGAATGGGAGGAGATATTTGCAAATGACATATCAGATAAAGGACTAGTGTCCAAAATCTATAAAGAACTTAACAAACTCAACACCCAGAGAACAAATAAACCAATCAAGAAATGGGCAGAGTACATGAACAGACGTTTCTGCAAGAAAGACATCCAGATGGCCAACAGACACATGAAAAAGTGCTCCATATCACTCGGCATCAGGGAAATACAAATCAAAACCACAATGAGATATCACCTCACACCAGTCAGAATGGCTAAAATCAACAGGTCAGGAAATGACAGATGCTGGCGAGGATGCGGAGAAAGGGGAACCCTCCTACACTGTTGGTGGGGATGCAAGCTGGTGCAACCACTTTGGAAAACAGCATGGAGGTTTCTCAAAATATTGAAAATAGAACTGCCCTATGACCCTGCAATTGCACTACTGGGTATTTAGCCTAAAGATACAAACGTAGTGATCCAAATGGGCACGTGCACCCGAATGTTTATAGCAGTGATATCCACAATAGCCAAGCTATTTAAAGAACCTAGATGTCCATCAACAGATGAATGGATAAAGAAGATGTGGTATATATACACAATGGAATCCTATACAGCCATCAAAAGAAATGAAATCTTGCCATTTGGGACAACATGGATGGAACTAGAGCTTATCATGCTTAGCGAAATAAGTCAAGCAGAGAAAGACAACTATCATATGATCTCCCTGATATGAGGAAGTGGTGATGCAACATGGGGGCTTAAGTGGGTAGGAGAAGAATCCATGAAACAAGATGGGATAGGGAGGGAGACAAACCATAATTGACTCTTAATCTCACGAAACAAAGTGTGGGTTGCTGGGGGAGGGGGGTTGGGAGAAGGGCGGTAGGGTTATGGACATTGGGGTGGGTATGTGCTTTTGGGTAAATTGGAAGGGGAGGTGAACCATGAGAGACTATGGACTCTGAAAAACAATCTGAGGGGTTTGAAGTGGCGGAGGGGTGGGAAGTTGGGGTACCAGGTGGTGGGTATTATAGAGGGCACGGCTTGCATGGAGCACTGGGTGTGGTGAAAAAATAATGAATACTGTTTTTCTGAAAATAAATAAATTGGAAGAAAAAAAACAAGATATGTTTCCAAAGGCAAAGGAAACAAAAGCGTCAATAAACATTTTGGGATCATCAAAATCAAAAGCTTCTGCACAGCAAAGGAAACAGTCAAAAAAACAAAGAGGCAACCCACGGAATGGGAGTAGATATTTGCAAATGACAGTACAGAGAAAAGGTTGATATCCAGAATCTATAATGAACTCCTCAAACTCACACACACGAAACATGCAATCATATCAAAAAATGGGCAGAAGATATGAACAGACACTTCTCCAATCAAGACATACAAATGGCTATCAGACACATGAAAAAATGCTCATCATCATTAGCCCTCAGGGAGATTCAAATTAAAACCACAATGAGATATCACCTCACACCAGTCAGAATGGCTAAGATATTATTGTTTTTTTCTTGACTTAGTTTACTCTCTTTCCCATTATAATTTTATGTTTAAATTATTACCTAGGGGACAAAAAATTTCAATACCTGACTGTGGTTAGCTTCTTTGTTACTCAAATAGAATATCAACTTATTTTTTTTTCTTTTTAAATTTTTTTAACCTTTTGTGTTTTTGATACTAGTTAGCTTAAATGCATAAACAAAAATTAACATTTTGCATTTATAATATGTTGTGTCTTTTTGACAGCCTTTGTGAGGTACTTGAACTTTTGGATGAATAGAAGATTTGGGAAACTTAGTGAATCTCATTAATTCATGAAGTCATCTCCTCCAGATCATTTGGATTTGTACAAACCTGGTATAACCCCAGAATGTTGGTTGCCATTCTAATTAAACTAATACATAGTGCTATTTTTGATCTAATTTTCCCCGTGTATTAAGTTTCTCTTTAGTAATTTTGCAATACTAAAAGTCAAGAGAAAATAAGAAAAATAGAATCTTTCTCCACTGCATTTTATCCAACAAAGAAGAAATAAAGTCATTCCAAATAGAAAGGAAACCATATATTGGGAAAAAATAAGAGAAACTGAATTGTCAAATTATGTATTTTAACTTTTTCAGCAAAGTTGGTCATCATCTATGGTCTAAAATAGAGTATAGTACAGGAAACATTCAGGAGCAAAATATTTTCCACATTATTATTTTCTGTTTTATTGGTGGCACAGTGTCTTTGGCACAGTGTCTTAGGCACAGCATCTTAAAGGGATTGTTTATTTTCATTTTAAGCACAAAATTCACTGTTATAAAAGAAAGACTATTCCACTTTAACTGATTGTATTTTGGATGTGAGATAACAAGTTGCCAAGGACTGTGTTCAATATCAGGATAGGTGTAAAGGTAATATTTCCTTTATGAAGATTGAATTCTATTTATTCATTCATTCATTCATTCATTTATTCATTTATTCATTCACTTATATATTCTTGAATGTAACAAATATTTTTAGTTTTTACTTTATGACAGGGTTTTTGTTTGATACTGAGTATTGAAAGGTAAACAAAATATTATCCTTTCCTCAATATCATGTATTTCAAATCCAGTCATTCTCTGTCCAACAGACTATGCCAAATGTCAAGCGCAAAATTTACCACAGTTCTAATTATCCATAAAGGACAACTCAATTTTATTCCCACAACTTGTCTAGCTTAATCATCACTCCAGTCTTAAAGCTGTCAAGCAAAATTAATTTCAGTCAGCTGAAAGGAATACAGACCCAAAAATCCTCCTTGAAAAAAAAAACAGACCCAAAAATCTTGCCTATATATAAACCTTGTGTTTTGCTTCTCCACTGTTGAGAAATATTTTGTTATTGTTGGAAAATTAATTAAGCTCATAGAAAATAAATGTCTTTGTCATCTTGAAACTATACTGAACTATCTATTAATCCCCACTGTAGTCCATTCATTAAAATTAATACAAAGAGGATAGAGGTGAGTAGAGAGTTGGGTTTTCATTTCTCTGGCTACTAATTTTTGAATGCTCTATTTTTATCAGGGACTTTATAAGTTATATGATCATTTTGAACTTGTGACTTTAGTTGCAACCATGACAGGCAGAGCAGACGTTTTATGTTGAGTATGTAAAGAACAATGACATTGTTAGTATTGTAGATTTTTCATTTCCTGAATATAGTGCATAATATTTAAGCATTAAACTGAATTTTTTTCTCCCAATTTATTTATTTTCAGAAAAACAGTATTCATTATTTAGAGGGCACAGCTTGCATGGAGCACTGGGTGTGGTGAAAAAATAATGAATACTGTTTTTCTGAAATTATTTTTAAGTGTTTATGTTCCCAAATGAAATTCCCCATCACTGCCCAGTGTAATTTATTTCCTTCTCTCCTTTTTCTAATTTTTCTTGAAAAAAACATTTTTGATTAATTGAGTTGTCTAATTAATTGTGGTCACACTCCAAAATTGTACAAAATGTTTCTATTAAAACAGGTACTTTTCCCTTGTGAAAATGATGCCAATTCCTAATTACTGCCTACAAAAAAAAGAATATTGATACTTAAAAACTGCTGCTCTAAGACTGGTAAACAGTTTTGGAGAGATATGAAACTACCCCTTGAATAGACTCAAGTGAATTATTTTTTTAATGAAGGATAGGGAATGATGGTGGGCAGTAACAGAGTAACAGCAATAACAAATTTTTTAAAACCCTATAAATAATATATATATAATATATATAATAAAATATATTTCATATATTGTATAAATATATATAATATATAATATATTTTATAAAAATATAAATACATATTATATAAAAATATATAAATATATGATTATATATAAATATATTATATATAAAATTCATAGAGAATAATAAAATACACACACACACAATTTCTCCTGAGTCCCAAACTGCAAACCACCAACAGCTACAGCATTCAGTATCATCTACTGTATGGAGGAAAGCATAAAAAAGAACCAGTGCTTCCTATGGCCCTAAGACAGTACAAAAATACATTTCCCATAAGTATTCAATGGAAACAACAACAAGTCAATCTGCAAACACAAAGAAAAGGAAGGGATTTGACTAGTATACACACTTCAGTTTAGTATAAAGAGACTAAGATTGACAGCTGAAGTTACTAGAGAGTATGGATTTTAGAAGTTATCAATCTTTTTTCCAAAATAAAGCCATGTATTCAACAGAAAGAGCTGGAAATTGAACACAAATTGAGTAACTTAGGAATAACATGGGTCAAAGGAAAGAGAAATTTTAGAAAAAAGTTAACATGAAGTCAAATTTCATGAAGCATTAGGTCATATTTTAACACTTTTTCTTAAAAAAATTGTAATTAAGAAAGGGAACTCTAGAAATAAAGGTAGAATTTTTCTCATGATCCATCTCACCCTTCTAAAATGTGAAGAAAACTCATCTCATTAAAATAATAGTGCACCAAAAGGGTATAAGTTAACATCCATATAAATTTATTATATAAGAAAAAGAAAAGGAGCATAATATTATCTCTATAGACATAGTAGAAATGCATAGTTTCTTTTTTTTCAACTTATTTATTTTCAGAAAAACATTATTCATTATTTTTACACCACACCCAGTGCTCCATGCAAGCCGTGCCCTCTATAATACCCACTACCTGGTACCCCAACCTCCCAACACCCCGCCACTTCAAATCCCTCAGATTGTTTCTTAAATGGTAAAAAATGTAACCTAATAAGTTAAAGTGATCCAAATAAATCAAGAAAATGTTAAAAAATAAGAATTTCAATAAAAATATATAAATAAATGAGATAAAAAGCATCAATAATAATTAGAAAAAATTAAATAATCTGCTTGAAGAAAAGAATTTACAACAAAATTTAAAAATTAGTAACATAATTAGAAAGGTTTCCAAGAATGTAACAAAAAAAATCAGAAATGATTAAACTAGGAATAGTAGGAAAATAAGTAGAACAACAGATAATGTCATAAGATGTATAAATATATAGGAATGCTTTTTTAAACTCAAAATAAGAGGGTTTGAGAAAGTGTTAGAGACAAAAGGTATATGAAGATGTAATAACATTTGTCTATAGGAGATCCTAGACAGAAAAAAAAAACTAAAACAATTAAGGACAAATTCTAAAAATTGTAGTTTAATAAAACTGGCCAAAAATAAAAGGTAACTTCAAAACATACAGTGAAAGAACACAGTGTATTCCTGGGAAAATTGACTACTAGAGCCAACACTGAAAAATTATATAATAGAAATAATAAAACTTTAAAGACAAAGACAAATAGAATCATATGGTGTCCAGGCAAAAAATAAACAAACAAAACCCACCAAGTCAGGTAAAAGTGAAAGAAAATTATATTTTCACCATTCCTCTTAACAATAAAAATACTCATGGAAAGTAATTATGTTTTTGTATTTTATATTTAGCCCACCTGTTTGAAATAACTGTTTTGGATTGCAAATATCAGAGAATATTCTTTCTTCTAGGTCCTTCCTGAGGAATCTACAGTGAGCAATTTTCAGCAGAATGACATGACTAGTGAGAAAACAAAATAGCATCTGTTGGATTTGGTTTAAAATATTAAA
Source organism: Neogale vison (assembly GCF_020171115.1). Lineage (NCBI taxonomy): Eukaryota > Metazoa > Chordata > Mammalia > Carnivora > Mustelidae > Neogale > Neogale vison. Next base: position 112,277,584 of record NC_058102.1, on the reverse strand, counting down.
AATAGAGCTTCCCTATGACCCTGCAATTGCACTCCTGGGTATTTACCCCAAAGACACAGATGTCGTGAAAAGAAGGGCCATCTGTACCCCAATGTTTATAGCAGCAATAGCCACAGTCGCCAAACTATGGAAAGAACCAAGATGCCCTTCAACGGATGAATGGATAAGGAAGATGTGGTCCATATACACTATGGAGTATTATGCCTCCATCAGAAAGGATGAATACCCAACTTTTGTAGCAACATGGACGGGACTGGAAGAGATTATGCTGAGTGAAATCAGTCAAGCAGAGAGAGTCAATTATCATATGGTTTCACTCATTTGTGGAGCATAACCAATAGCATGGAGGACAAGGGGCATTAGAGAGGAGAAGGGAATTTGGGTAAATTGGAAGGGGAGGTGAACCATGAGAGACTATGGACTCTGAAAAACAGTCTGAGGGGTTTGAAGTGGCGGGGGTGTGGGAAGTTGGGGTACCAGGTGGTGGGTATTATAGAGTGCATGGCTTGCATGGAGCACTGGGTGTGGTGAAAAAATAATGAATGTTTTTCTGAAAATAAATAAATTGAAAAACAAAAAGAAAAATCAGACTGGCAAAAATAAAAAAAATAGGGACGCCTGGGTGGCGCAGTTGGTTAAACGACTGCCTCCGGCTCAGGGCGTGATCCTGGAGTCCCGGGATCGAGTCCCACATCGGGCTCCCAGCTCCATGGGGAGTCTGCTTCTCCCTCTGACCTTCTCCTCGCTCATGCTCTCTCTCACTGTCTCTCTCTCTCAAATAAATAAAATAAAATCTTAAAAAAAAAAAAATTTAAAAAAAAAAAAAAATAAAAAAATAAAAAAATAAAAAAAATAAAATATTAGGTATGTCAAAAATTTTTTCCTGTTAAGTAATCAAGGATTTCAAAGATGAGATTCAATGGAACTACATGCCTAAAGTATCAGAGTAACAAAGGAAAAGAACATATTTTATTCAATCAATGGGCATGTGACTATAGGAAACTGCTAAGGTGTTTGGTGCTGAGCCAGCTGAGATAAAGTTATGAATAGAACTTACAATATTTACCAAAAATAGCAAAAAATAAAAAGGAGTTAAGATGGCAGAGGAGTAGGGGACCCTTATTTCATCTGGCTTCTGGAATTCAGTTAGGTAGTTATCTAATCATTCTGAACACCTGCAAAATCAATGGGAGATTTGAGAAAGGAATTATTGTAAACCTACAAATATAAAAGAAACAATTTTGGGGAGAGTAGAAGGTGACAGAGACATGAATCTAGGGCACTATATTGAAGGATATGGAGGAATTTAGGGAGCTTGCTAAAGATGGCTACTGCAAGTATTATAAGCAGTAGAGTGCAAAATTGGAACTTTTAGAAGTCTGCTACAGTGGGGGACATCCTTGGCTTAAAGGTGTTCAGATGGCAAAATGGACCAGAATCCAAAGTGAGATAGCATGTTCTCAGGATACTCAGGGTCTCAAAAAGAATGGGAGTTCCTGAATGTGGCAGAATTCTAGGCATTATACAAGGAATCTGTCTGAAAACAGTGACTCTAGACACTGCCTTTCTTTTCAGTGTTTCCATAAACTTGCACTGTCCTGTGACAAAGTCCTCCTCCCTCTCTTGGGAGGAAAGGCCTGGTCAATGCTGCAGGAGTTTGTACAATTTGAAGAATTATAATTGGGTTGCATGTCTGAGATAAAAATGCTCTGTCATAAGCTGGGTGAACAGAGTTAGGACAGAAACCCAGGAGACAAGAGTGGTTGACTTTCTGAGAGGGCTTACTGAAGAGTGAGGAGTGCAAATTTTCAGTTCCACAGATAAAGACAGGACATCACCATCTTTATGCCCACAAGGGGTATTGAAAGCCTCCAGGGAGCAAAACAGTGCCAAAGAGTGCTATCTAGAGCCACTTAAACTGAGTCCAGCACCTGGACAAGGGGGAACAATTCCACTAGGGTGAAGTCACCTGACAGTCAGCACAACAGGCCCCACCTCCAGAGGACCAGCAGGAACAGTCAGCTAGCACCAACAGCAGAGCATAAAAACTTCAATTTCAGCTCTTGAGGAAAGTACTATATAGCATTCGTGGTTTTTCAATTAATATTCTATAATGCTTCAGTTTTATTTTTATTCAGCTATTTTTTATGTTTTCATTTTTTAAAATTTGTATTTATATATATGCTATACATGTATATATTTTATTTTGTTTCCTTTCATTGTATTTCATCTTATTTTTCTGTATATATAATATATAAATATATATAACATATAAAATAAATTGTGTATATAAATTGTAATCACATATATACTTTTTCTTTCTTTCCTATTTTGAGATCTAGTTTCTTTCAATAAACAAAATGAAATACACCCAGTATCTAGTTTATTGATTTGTTCTGTTTTATTTGTTGTTTTATATTTCTAATTTTGTTTTGTTTTTGTTTTTGTTTTTGGGGGGTTGTATTATTTGTAATTTTCTGTTACTGCTGTTATTTGTGTCTTTTCTCTCTCTTTCTTCTATTCTTTTCTAGACATAATCATGAGATGGTGATCACCCCAAATCAAAAGAGGAGGAAGTACTCATTGCCATGGATTTAATCAAGATGGATATAAGTAAGATGTTGGAACTAGAATTCAAAACAATGATTATAAAGATACTAGCTTTGCTTGGAAAGAAACATAGAAAACACTAGAGATTCCCTTAGAATAGAAATAAAAGAACTAAAAGCTAATCAAATTTTAAAAAGCTATTTTTGATAATTAAAGTCAAAATTGGAGTCTCTAGCAGTGAGGATAAATGAGGCAGAAGAGGGGCACCTGGGTGGCTCAATTGGTTAAGCCTCTGCCTTCAGCTCAGGTCATAATCTCAGGGTCCTGGGATCAAGTCCTGCATCAGGCTCTCTGGTTGGCAGGGAACCTGCTTCCCCTTTCTCTCTGCCTGTCCCTCTGCCTACTTGTGATCTCTCTCTCTGTCAAATAAATAAATAAAATCTTTTTAAAAAATGAGGCAGAATAGAGTCATTGATATAGAAGATAAAATGGTGGAAAAGATAAGGAAGCTAAGAGAGAAAAACAATTACTGGATCACAAAGGGAGACTTTAAGAACTAAGCAATACCATAAAGCAAAATAATATCTGGGAAATAGGGATGCCAGAAGATGAAGAGAGAGAGTGAAGGTCAGGGGTTTATTTGAACAATTATACCTGAAAACCTCCCTAATCAGGGGAAGGAAGCAATAATTCAACTTTGGGAGACACAGAGACTCCCCTCAAAAAAAAAAAAATAAGTCAACACCTTGGTATATAATACTGAAGCTTGCAAACTTCAGAGATAAAGAGAAAATCCTGAAACAGCTCAGGACAAGAACTCCATAAGCTACAAGGAAAGAACATAAGGTTGGCAGTAGACTTATCTACAGAGACCTGGCATAAAGTACTGGAATGTTGTATTCAATGTAATACATGGGGAAAATATGCAGCTAAGAATAATTTATCCAGCAAGATTTTCATTCAGAATATAAGTAGAGATAAAGAACTTCCAGGAAAAACAGAAACTAAAAGAACTTGTGATCACTAAACCAGCCCTGCATATAATATTAAAGGAATCCCTTTGAGTGAAAAGAGAGCCCAAAAGAAACAAAGACCAGAAAGGAATAGAAGCAATCTACAGAAACAGTGACTTAATAGGTAATAAAATGGCACCAAATTCATATCTTTCAATAATTACTCTGAATGTAAATGGGCTAACTGCTCCATCAAAAGACACAAGACACACAAGACATCAAAAGAGTATCAGATTGGATAAAAAAAAGACCCACTAATATGCTGTCTACAAGAGGCTCATTTTAGACTCAAAGAAACCTCTAGAGTCAAAGTGAGGGGACAGAGAGACCATTTATCATGTTAACAGACTTCAGAAGAAAGCTGGAGTAGCCACCTTTTTATCAAACTAGATTTTAAGCCAAAGACTATATAAGAGATGAAGAAGGACACTAAATCATAAAAGAGGTCCTATCCTATAAGAAGATATAGCAGTTGTAAGTATTTTTGTCCCTATTGTGACAGTAGGCAATTATATAAAGCAATTAATCACAAAATTAAAGAAGCACATTAATGATCATACAATGGTAGTATGGAACTCTAAGTGCCCAGTCACAGCAATGGATCAATCATCAAAGCAGAAGATCAACAAAGATACAGGACTTTGAATGGCACACTTGGACAGATGGACTTCTGTCACAAATCAAGTCTCAACTGGTACCAAAGGACTGAAATATTCAATGCATGTTTTTAGACCATAGTGCTTTAAAACTTGAACTCAATCACATGAAAAAATTTCAAAGGAACACAAATGCATGGAGGTTAAAGAGCATCCTGCTAAATAGTGAATGGGCCAACCAACAAATTAAAGAAGAATTAAAAACAAACAAATAAACATGGAAGCAAATGAAAATGTAAGCATGATAGTTCAGAACCTTTGGGATTCGGCAAAGGTAGTCATAAAAGGGAAGTGTATAGCAATAAGACCTTTCTCAAGAAACAAAAAGAGTCTCAAATACACAACCTAAACTTACATCTAAAAGAGTTGGAGGAAGAAGAGGAAATAAAGCCTAAATCCGTCAGGAGAAAAATAATAATAAGGATAAGAGCAGAAATAAGTGATTTAGAAATTTAAAAAAAGAACAGATACAATGAAACAAGGATATGGTTCTTTGAAAGAATTAACAAGATCAACAACCCCCTATCAATGACCCCCTACCCCAAAAACCCCCTATCCAGACTTATCAAAAAGTGAAGAGAAAGTACTCAAATAAATAAAATAATAAATGATAGAGGAGAGTTTACAACCAACACTAAGGGAATAAAAACTATTATGAGAGAATATTATGAACAATTATAAGCCAAAAAGTTAGGCAATCTGGAAGATATGGATACATTCCTAGAAACATACAAATTACCAAAACTGACACAGGAAGAAATAGAAGACCTATACAGACCCATAACTAGCAAATAAATTAAATCAGTAATCAAGAATCTCCCAACAAACAAGAGTTCAGAACCAAATGGTCTCCCAGCACAATTCTACCAAACATTTAAAGAATTAATACTTACTCTTTTGAAGTTGTTTCAAAAACAGAAATGGAAGGAAAGCTTCCAAATTCATTTTAATAAAGCCAGCATCACCATGTTCCCAAAACCAAAGACCCCCACTAAAAAGGAGAATTACAGACCAATATTCTTGATTAAAATGGATGTACAAATTCTCACCAAGTTACGAGCTAATAGCATCCAACAGTACATTAAAAGGTTATTCACCACGATGAAATAGAATTTATCCCCTGTCTCCAAAAGTAGTTCAAAATGCACAAATCAATCAATGTGATATACAATATTAATAAAAGAAAGGACAAGAACTATGTGGTTCTCTTACAGATGCATGAAAAACCATTTGACAAAACACAGCATCCTTTCTTGTTAAAAACTCTCTATGGTATAGAGATAAAGGGGGCATGTTTCAATCTCTTAAAAGCCACATACAAAAAACTGAGAGCTTTTCCCATTAGTCTGTAATAAGACAGTGATGTCTACTCTCACCACTGTTGTTCAACAAAGTGCTGGGAGTCCTAGCCTCAGCAATCAGACAATAAAAAGAAAAAAAATGCTTTCAAATTGGCAAAGAAGTAGTCATATTTTCACCCCTCAGAGATGACTTAATACTTTTTGTTGAAAATACAAAAGACTCCACCAAAAAAAAAAACACAAAAAAACCTGCTAGGACTTGTACAGGAATTCAGCAAAGTGGCAAGATACAAAGTCAATGTGTAGAAGTAGTTGCATTTCTAGAAACTAACAATAAAGTAGAAGAAAAAGAAATGAAGCAATCAATCCCATTTACAATTGGACACAATACCATAAGATACCTAGGAATAGACCTAACAAAAGAGATTAATTATCCATACAATGAAATCTATTGAACATTTATGAAAGAATTTGAGGATGACACAAAGAAATGGAAAAACATTCCATGCTCACAGATTGGAAAAGCAAATATTGTTAAGATATTGCTATCCAAAGCAATCTATACATTCAATGCAACCCCTATCAAAATATCATCATCGGGGAGGAAAAGATGGTGGGGGAGTAGGAGGAGGCGCCTTTTCAACCGGTACCCCAAAGTGAGCTGTTTACTTAGCAAAGAAATCCGATCACCCATGAAATCAGATTGAGATCAGAATTATACACGTCTGGATCTCTACAGGGGCAGAAGATGCCAGTGGGCAGGTAAAGCGGAATGGGAACGGTGGCGGACTGATATCGGAAGATAGGAGGAGGAGTCAAGATGGCGGAGAAGTAGCAGGCTGAGACTACCTCAGCTAGCAGGAGATCAGCTAGAGAGCTTATCTAAAGATTGCAAACACCTGCAAATCCATCAGCAGATCGAAGAGAAGAAGAACAGCAATTCTAGAAACAGAAAAACAACCACATTCTGAAAGGTAGGACTGGTGGAGAAGTGAATCCAAAGCGACGGGAAGATAGACCCCGGGGGGAGGGGCCGGCTCCCGGCAAGCAGCGGAGCAACGGAGCACAAAATCAGGACTTTTAAAAGTCTGTTCCGCTGAGGGACATCTCTCCAGAGGCTAAACGGGGCGAAGCCCATGCGGGGTCGGTGTGGCCTCAGGTCCTGCAGGGTCACAGAAGGATCGGGGGTGTCTGAGTGTTGCAGAGCTTGCGGGAATTGGAACGGGAAAGCTGGCTACAGAGACAGAGCCGACAGTGAGCTCACAGCTCGGTGTTGCCTTGAACTGGTCGCAGGCTCGGTGAGCTCGGAGCGCGGCCGGAGGTTAGGCAGACGGGAGTTACTGGGAGCTGTTCGCTGAGGGTGCACTGGGGAGAGGGGCCCCGGGCTCTCGGCTCCTCTGGGCCGGAGACCAGGAGGCCGCCATTTGTATTTCCGTCCTCCGGAACTCTATGGAAAGCGCTCAGGGAACAAAAACTCCTGAAAGCAAAGCCGAGCGGATCACTCAGCCCGGCCCCTGGTAAAGGCTGTGCAATTCCGCTTGGGGCAAAGACACTTGAGAATCACTACAACAGGCCCCGCACCAGAAGATCAACAAGAAATCCAGGCAAGGGACGCCTGGGTGGCTCAGTGGGTTAAGCCGCTGCCTTCAGCTCAGGTCATGATCTCGGGTTCCTGGGACCGAGTCCCGCGTCGGGCTCTCTGCTCAGCGGGGAGCCTGCTTCCTCCTCTCTCTCTCTCTCTGCCTGCCTCTCTGCCTACTTGTGATCTCTGTCAAATAAATTAAAAAAAAAAAAAAAAAGAAATCCAAGCAAGACCAAGTTCACCTACCGAGGAGTGCAGTTTCAATACCAAGGAGAGCAGCAGAATTCCAGAGGAGGAGAAAACAAAACACGGAACTCATGGCTTTCTCCCTGTGATTTTTTAGTCTTGCAGTTAATATAATTTTTTTCTTTTTCATTTTTTTCTCTTCTTCTGCTAAAATTTTTTTAACTTTTACCCTTTTCTTTTTTAACGTTTTTTAACTAGTTTATCTAATATATATATATATATATTCTTTTTATACTTTTCTTTATTCGTTTCCTTTTTTTTAAATTATTATTTATTTATTTATATTCAGAAAAACAGTATTCATTATTTTTTCACCACACCCAGTGCTCCATGCAAGCCGTGCCCTCTATAATCCTTTTTTTTTAATTCTTTTTTTCTTTCTTTATTTTTGAACCTCTTTTTAACCCCAAATCAGAAGAGATCCCAATCTCTTCAAACTCTTTTTTTAATTCTTGATTGAATTTTTAATTCAATCTCTTTTTTTAATTCTTTTTTTTTCTTTCTTTCTTTTTGAACCACTTTTTATCCCCAAATCAGAAGAGATCCCAATCAGAAGAGATTGGGAGATCCCAATCAGAGGAGATCCCAATCAGAGGAGATCCCTCACCCAATCGTGAGGGGGGAGAAATTCCCCCTCACGATTTGGGATCTCTTCTGATTTGGTTAAAGCATATTTTGCTGGGATTGTTGCCACCCTTTTAGTATTTTAATTGCTCCTTCATATACTCTTAGCTGGAAAAAATGACAAGGCGGAAAAGAGGCAGTACTGAAGGCTAGGGACCTAATCAATACAGACATTGGTAATATGTCAGATCTAGAGTTCAAAATGACAATTCTCAAGGTTCTAGCCGGGCTTGAAAAAAACATGGAAGATATTAGAGAAACCCTCTCCAGAGATATAAAAGCCCTTTCTGGAGAAATAAAAGAACTAAAATCTAACCAAGTTGAAATCAAAAAAGCTATTAATGAGGTTCAATCAAAAATGGAGGCTCTCACTGCTAGGATAAATGAAGCAGAAGAAAGAATTAGCAATATAGAAGACCAAATGACAGAGAATAAAGAAGCTGAGCAAAAGAGGGACAAACAGCTACTGGACCATGAGGGGAGAATTCGAGAGATAAGTGACACCATAAGACGAAACAACATTAGAATAATTGGGATTCCAGAAGAAGAAGAAAGAGAAAGGAGAGCAGAAGGTATACTGGAGAGAAATATTGGGGAGAATTTCCCCAATATGGCAAAGGGAACGAGCATCAAAATTCAGGAGGTTCAGAGAACGCCCCACAAAATCAATAAGAATAGGCCCACACCCCGTCACCTAATAGTAAAATTTACAAGCCTTAGTGACAAAGAGCAAATCCTGAAAGCAGCCCGGGAAAAGAAGTCTGTAACATACAATGGTAAAAGTATTAGATTGTCAACTGACTTATCCACAGAGACCTGGCAGGCCAGAAAGAGCTGGCATGATATTTTAAGAGCACTAAACGAGAAAAACATGCAGCCAAGAATACTATATCCAGCTAGGCTATCATTGAAAATAGAAGGAGAGATTAAAAGCTTCCAGGACAAACAAAAACTGAAAGAATTTGCAAACACCAAACGAGCTCTACAGGAAATACTGAAAGGGGTCCTCTAAGCAAAGAGAAAGCCTACAAGTGGTAGATCAGAAAGGAACAGAGACAATATAAAGTAACAGTCACCTTACAGGCAATACAATGGCATTAAATCATATCTCTCAATAGTACCTGAATGTTAATGGGCTAAATGCCCCAATCAAAAGACACAAGGTATCAGAATGGATAAAAAAACAAAACCCATCTATATGTTGCCTCCAAGAAACTCATTTTAAACCCGAAGACACCTCCAGATTTAAAGTGAGGGGGTGGAAAAGAATTTACCATGCTAATGGACATCAGAAAAAAGCAGGAGTGGCAATTCTTATATCAGATCAATTAGATTTTAAGCCAAAGACTATAAGAGATGAGGAAGGACACTATATCATACTCAAAGGGACTGTCCAACAAGAAGATCTAACAATTTTAAATATCTATGCCCCCAACGTGGGAGCAGCCAACTATATAAACCAATTAATAACAAAATCAAAGAAACACATCAACAATAATACAATAATAGTAGGGGACTTTAACACACCCCTCACTGAAATGGACAGATCATCCAAGCAAAAGATCAACAGGGAAATAAAGGCCTTAAAAGATACACTGGATGAGATGGACATCACAGATATATTCAGAACATTTCATCCCAAAGCAACAGAATACACATTCTTCTCTAGTGCACATGGAACATTCTCCAGAATAGATCACATCCTCGGTCCTAAATCAGGACTCAACCGATATCAAAAGATTGGGATCATTCCCTGCATATTTTCAGACCACAATGCTCTGAAGCTAGAACTCAACCACAAGAGGAAGTTTGGAAAGAACCTAAAAACATGGAGACTAAACAGCATCCTTCTAAAGAATGAATGGGTCAACCACGAAATTAAAGAAGAATTGAAAAAAATCATGGAAACAAGAGATAATGAGAATACAAAGGTTCAAAATCTGTGGGACACAACAAAGGCAGTCCTGAGAGGAAAATATATAGCGGTACAAGCTTTTCTCAAGAAACAAGAAAGGTCACAGTTACACAACCTGACCCTACACCTAAAGGAGCTGGAGAAAGAACAAGAAAGAAATCCTAAGCCCAGCAGGAGAAGAGAAATCATAAAGATCAGAGCAGAAATCAGAGTAGAAACCAGAAAAACAATAGAACAAATCAACGAAACTAGGAGGTGGTTCTTTGAAAGAATTAATAAAATTGATAAACCCCTGGCCAGACTTATCAAAAAGAAAAGAGAAAGGACCCAAATAAATAAAATCATGAATGAAAGAGGAGAGATCACAACTAACACCAAAGAAATACAGACAATTATAAGAACATACTATGAGCAACTCTACGCTAACAAATTTGACAATCTGGAAGAAATGGATGCATTCCTAGAAACATATAAACTACCAAAATTGAACCAGGAAGAAATAGAAAGCCTGAACAGACCCATAACAAGTAAGAAGATTGAAACAGTCATTAAAAATTTCCAAACAGGGACGCCTGGGTGGCGCAGTTGGTTAAACGACTGCCTCTGGCTCAGGGCGTGATCCTGGAGTCCCGGGATCGAGTCCCACATCGGGCTCCCAGCTCCATGGGGAGTCTGCTTCTCCCTCTGACCTTCTCCTCGCTCATGCTCTCTCTCACTGTCTCTCTCTCTCAAATAAATAAAATAAAATCTTAAAAAAAAAAAATTAAAAAAAAAAATTTCCAAACAAACAAAAGCCCAGGGCCAGATTGCTTCCCGGTGGTATTCTACCAACCATTTAAAGAAGAACTAATTCCTATTCTCCTGAAACTGTTCCAAAAAGTTGAAATGGAAGGGAAACTTCCAAACTCATTTTATGAGGCCAGCATCACCTTGATCCCAAAACCAGACAAGGATCCCATCAAAAAAGAGAGCTATAGACCAATAACCTTGATGAACACAGATGCGAAAATTCTCACCAAAATACTAGCCAATAGGATTCAATAGTACATTAAAAGGATTATTCACCACGACCAAGTGGGATTTATCCCAGGGCTGCAAGGTAGGTTCAACATCCGCAAATCAGTCAATGTGATACAACACATCAATAAAGAACAAGAACCATATGATATTCTCAATAGATGCTGAAAAAGCATTTGACAAAGTACAGCATCCCTTCCTGATCAAAACTCTTCAAAGTGTAGGGATAGAGGGCACATACCTCAATATCATCAAAGCCATCTATGAAAAACCCACTGCAAATATCATTCTCAAAGGAGAAAAACTGAAAGCTTTTCCACTAAGGTCAGGAACACGGCAGGGGTGTCCATTATCACCACTGCTATTCAACAGAGTACTAGAAGTCCTAGCCTCAGCAATCAGACAACAAAAAGAAATTAAAGGCATCCAAATCGGCAAAGAAGAAGTCAAATTATCACTCTTCGCAGATGATATGATACTCTATGTGTAAAACACAAAAGAATCCATTCCAAAACTGCTAGAACTTGTACAGGAATTCAGTAAAGTGTCAGGATATAAGATCAATGCACAGAAATCAGTTGCATTTCTCTACACCAACAACAAGACAGAAGAAAGAGAAATTAAGGAGTCAATCCCATTTACAACTGCACCCCAAACCATAAGATACCTAGGAATAAACCTAACCAAAGAGGCTAAGAATCTATACTCAGAAAACTATAAAGTACTCATGAAAGAAATTGAGGAAGACACAAAGAAATGGAAAAATGTTCCATGCTCCTGGATTGGATGCATAAATATTGTGAAAATGTCTATGCTACCTAAATCAATCTACACATTTAATGCAATTCCTATCAAAGTACCATCCATCTTTTTCAAAGAAATCGAACAAATAATTTTAAAATTTATATGGAACCAGAAAAGACCTCGAATAGCCAAAGGGATATTGACAAAGAAAGACAAAGTTGGTGGCATCACAATTCCGTAATTCAAGCTCTATTACAAAGCTGTCATCAACAAGACAGCATGGTACTGGCACAAAAACAGACATATAGATCAATGGAACAGAATAGAGAGCCCAGAAATAGACCCTCAACTCTATGGTCAACTAATCTTTGACAAAGCAGGAAAGAATGTCCAATGGAAAAATGATAGCCTCTTCAATAAATGGTGTTGGGAAAATTGGACAGCCACATGCAGAAAAATGAAATTGGACCATTTCCTTACACCACACATGAAAATAGACTCAAAGTGGATAAAGGACCTCAATGTGAGAAAGGACTCCATCAAAATCCTTGAGGAGAACACAAGCAGCAACCTCTTCACCCTCAGCCGCAGCAACATCTTACTAGGAACATTGCCAATGGCAAGGGAAGCAAGGGCAAAAATGAACTATTGGGATTTCATCAAGATCAAATTTTTTGCACAGCAAAGGAAACAGTGAACAACATCAAAAGACAACTGACAGAATGGGAGTAGATATTTGCAAACGACATATCAGATAAAGGACTAGTGTCCAAAATCTATAAAGAACTTAACAAACTCAACACCCAAAGAACAAATAATCCAATCAAGAAATGGGCAGAGGACATGAACAGACGTTTCTGCAAAGAAGACATCCAGATGGCCCAACAGACACATGAAAAAGTGCTCCATGTCACTCGACATCAGGGAAATACAAATCAAAACCACAATGAGATATCACCTCACACCAGTCAGAATGGCTAAAATCAACAAGTCAGGAAATGACAGATGCTGGCGAGGATGCGTAGAAAGGTGAACCCTCCTACACTGTTGGTGGGAATGCAAGCTGGTGCAACCACTTTGGAAAACAGCATGGAGGTTCCTCAAAATGCTGAAAATAGAACTGCCCTATGACCCAGCAATTGCACTCCTGGGTATTTACCCTAAATATATAAACGTAGTGATCCAAAGGGGCACGTGCACCCGAATGTTTATAGCAGCAATGTGCACAATAGCCAAACTATGGAAAGAACCTAGATGTCCATCAACAGATGAATGGATAAAGAAGAGGTGGTATATATACACAATGGAATACTATGCAGCCATCAAAAGAAATGAAATCTTGCCATTTGTGACAACATGGATGGAACTAGAGCGTATCATGCTTAGCGAAATTAGTTAAGTGGAGAAAGACAACTATCATATGATCTCCCTGATATGAGGGAGTGGTGATGCAACATGGGGGCTTAAGTGGGTAGGAGAAGAATCCATGAAACAAGATGGGATAGGGAGGGAGACAAACCATAAGTGACTCTTAATCTCACTAAACAAACTGTGGGTTGCTGGGGGGAGGGGGTTAGGAGAAGGGGGGTAGGGTTATGGACATTGGGGAGGGTATGTGCTTTTGAGTAAATTGGAAGGGGAGGTGAACTATGAGAGACTATGGCCTCTGAAAAACAATCTGAGGGCTTTGAAGTGACGGGGGGGTGGGAGGTTGGGGTACCAGGTGGTCGGTATTATAGAGGGCTTGGCTTGCATGGAGCACTGGGTGTGATGAAAAAATAATGAATACTGTTTTTCTGAAAATAAATAAATTGGAAAAAAAATCTAAAAGAAGAAAAACAAAACAAAACAAAACAAAAACCCAGCTTTTAGTTTTATTGATACGTTCTACTGTATCTCTGGTTTCTACCTCATTGCTCTCTGCTCTAATCTTGATGATTTCCCTTCTTATGTGTGGAGTTGGTTTGATTTTTTGTTGTTTCTCCAGTTCTTTAAGGTGTAGAGACAGCTGGTGTTTTCTCGGTTTTTTCAATTTTTTTGAGGGAGGCTTTGATGGCAATGTATTTCCCCCTTAGGACTGCCTTTGCTCTATCCCATAGGTTTTCGACCAAGGTGTCTTCCTTCTCATTGGTTTCCAGGAATTGTTTCAATTCTTCTTTGATCTCCCGGTTGATCCAAGCATTCTTAAGCAAGGTGGTCTTTAGCTTCCAGGCGTTTGAGTTCCTTCCGAACTTTTCCTTGTGATTGAGCTCTAGTTTCAAAGCATTATGATCTGAGAATGTGCAGGTAATAATCTCTGTCTTTTGGTATCGGTTGAGTCATGATTTGTGACCCAGTATGTGGTCTATTCTTGAGAAGGTTCCATGTGAACTTGAGAAGAAGGGGTATTTTGTTGTTTTAGGGTGGAATGTTCTGTATATATCTATGAGGTCCATCTGGTCCAATGTGTCATTCAATACTCTTGATTCTTTATTGATTTTCTGCTTCGATGATCTGTCTAATTCTGAGAGAGGCGTGTTAAGATATCCTACGATTAGTGTATTCATATCAATATGACTATCTTGATTAACAGTTTTTTATGTAATGGCTGCTCCCATATTGGAGGCATAGATATTGACAATTGTTAGATCATCTTGGTGGATAGTCCCTTTAAGAATGATGTAGTGTTCTTCTGTATCTCTGTCTACATTCTTTAGTAAAATCTAATTTATCTGACATGAGAATCGCTACCCAGGCCTTCTTTTGAGGCCCATTGTCATGAATGATGCTTCTCCATCCCTTCACTTTGAATGTGGGTATATCTTTAGGGTCAAAATTGGTCTCTTGAAGACAACATATGGATGGGTCCTGTCGTTTTATCCAATCTGCAACCCTGTGCCATTTTATGGGAGCATTTAGGCCATTCTCATTGAGAGTGATTATTGATTGATATGCTTTTATTGACATCGTGTTACCTTTGAAGTCTTTCTTTCTGTAGACTGTCTCTATATTTCTGTTCAATGCTATTCTTAGGATCTTTCCTCTTTTATAGGACCTCCCTTAATCTTTCCTGCAGTGTCATCTTGGTGGTTGCATTGTCTTTTAAGCCTTGCCAGTCTTGGAAACTCTTTATCTCTCCATCCATTTTGAATGTCAGTCCTTCTGGATAAAGTATTCTTGGCTGCATTTTCTTCTCATTTAGCACCCTGAATATATCTTGCTAGCCATTTCTGCCTGCCAGGTCTCTGTGGACAGGTCTAAAGTTATCTGAATGGTGCTCCTCTGTAAGTAAGGAGCCTCTTTGTCTTAGAGGCTTTCAAGAGATTATATCTATAATTATGATTCCTCAATTTCACTATCAGTTGGCTTGATGATTTTTTGGAATGTATAATCTTGGGTGGAGACCATTTAGCCTCTAGTACATGAATCCTGTTTCCATTAGTGAGATTTAGAAAATTTTCATGGAGAACTTATTCCACGGAGGAGGAGTCAAGTTGACGGAGAAGCATCAGGCTGAGACTACTTCACCTAGCAGGAGGTCAGCTAGATAGCTTATCTAAAGATTGCAAACACTTGCAAATCCATCAGCAGATTGAAGAGAAGAAGAACAGCAATTCTAGAAACAGAAAAACAACCACTTTCTGAAAGGTAGTACTGGCAGAGAAGTGAATCCAAAGCGACTGGAGATAGACCCTGGGGGGAGGGTCCGGCTCCCAGCAAGAGGCGGAGCAACGGAGCACAAAAACAGGACTTTTAAAAGACTGTCCTGCTGATGGACATCACTCCAGAGGCTAAATTGGGATGAAGCCCACACGGGGTCAGCGTGGCCTCAGGTCCCGCAGGGTCACAGAAGGATCGGGGGTGTCTGAGTGTCGCAGAGCTTACACGTATTAGAAAGAGGAAGCCAGCTACAGAGACAGAGCTGACAGTGAGCTCAGAGCTTGGGGTTACCTTGAACGGGTCACAGGCTCGGTGAGCTCAGAGCGTGGCTGGAGGTGAGTCACATGGGAGTTACTGGGAGCTGTTTTCTGCGGATGCATTGAGGAATGGGGCCCTGGGCTCTCGGCTCCTCCGGGCCAGAGACCAGGAGGCTGCCATTTGTATTATTGTCCTCTGGAACTCTATGGAAAGCGCTCATGGAACAAAAGCTACTGAAATCAAACCCGATTGGATTACTCAGCCCAGCCCCTGGTAAGGGCAGTGCAATTCCGCCTGGGGCACAGACACTTGAGAATCACTACAACAGGCCCCTACCCCAGAAGATCAACAAGAAATCCAGCCAAGACCAAGTTCACCTACCAAGGAGTGCAGTTTCAATACCAAGGAGAGGAGCAGATTTCCATATGAGGAGAAAGCAAAGCACAGAACTCAGATTTCTCTTTATGATTCTTTAGTCTTGCAGTTAATTAATTTTTTTTCTTTTTCATTTTTCTTCTCTTCTTATGCTAAAATTTTTTTAACTTTACCCTTTTTTAAATGTTTTTTAACTAGTTTACCTAATATACATATATTTTTCTTTTTGACACTTTTCTTTATTCGTTTTCTTTTTTAATTCTTTTCTCTTTTTTGTTTTGTATTGTTTTTTTTTTGTTTTGTTTTATTTTTCTTTATTTCTTCCTGAACCTCTTTTTATCCCCTTTCTCCCCCCTCACGATTTGGGATCTCTTCTGATTTGGTTAAAGCATATTTTCCTGGGGTTGTTTCCACCCTTTTGTATTTTACTTGCTCCTTCATATACTTTTATCTGGAAAAATGACAAGGCAGAAAAATTCACAACAAAAAAAAAAACATGAGGCAGTACCAAGAGCTAGGGACCTAATCAATACAGACATTGGTAATATGTCAGAAATAGAATTCAGAATGACTATTCTCAAGGTTCTAGCCAGGATTGGAAAAAGGCATGGAAGATATTAGAGAAACCCTCTCGGAGATATAAAAGCCCTTTCTGGAGAAATAAAAGAACTAAAATCTAACCAAGTTGAAATCAAAAAAGCTATTATTGAGGTGCAATAAAAAATGGAGGCTCTCACTGCTAGGATAAATGATGCAGAAGAAGGAATTAGTGATATAGAAGACCAAATGAAGAGAAGAAAGAATCTGAGCAAAAGAGGGACAAAGAGCTACTGGACCATGAGGGGAGAATTAGAGAGATAAGTGACACCATAACATGAAACAACATTAGAAAAATTGGGATTCCAGAAGAAGAAGAAAGAGAAAGGAGAGCAGAAGGTATACTGGAGAGAATTATTGGGGAGAATTTCCCCATATGGCAAAGGGAACAAGCATCAAAATTCAGGAGATGCGGAGAACACCCCTCAAAATCAATAAGAATAGGCCCACACCCGTCACCTAATAGTAAAATTTACAAGCCTTAGTGACAAAGAGAAAATCCTGAAAGCAGCCCGGGAAAAGAAGTCTGTAACATACAATGGTAAGAATATTAGATTGGCAGCAGACTTATCCACAGAGACGTGTCAGGCCAGAAAGAGCTGGCATGATATATTCAGAGCACTAAACGAGAAAAATATGTGGCCAAAAATACTATATCCAGCTAAACTATCATTGAAAATAGAAGGAGAGGTTAAAAGCTTCCAGGACAAACAAATACTGAAAGAATTGGCAAACACCAAACCAGCTCTACAGGAAATATTGAAAGTTGTCCTCTAAGCAAAGAGAGAGCCTACACGTTGTAGATCAGAAAGGAACAGAGAAAATATACAGTAACAGTTACCTTACAGGCAATACAATGACACTAAATTCATATCTCTCAATAGTTACCCTGAATGTTAATGGCTAAATTCCCCAATCAAAAGATACAGGGTATCAGAATGGATAAAAAAACAAAACCCATCTATATGTTGCCTTCAAGAAACTCATTTTAAACCCGAAGACACCTCCAGATTTAAAGTGAGGGAGTGGAAAAGAAGTTGCCATGCTAATGGACATCAGAAGAAAGCAGGAGTGGCAATCCTTAAATCAGATCAATTAGAATTTAAGCCAAGGACTATAATAAGAGATGAAGAAGGACACTATATCATACTCAAATGGTCTTTCAAACAAGAAGATCTAACAATTTTAAATGTCTATGCCCCCAACGTGGGAGCAGCCAACTATATAAACCAATTAATAACAAAATCAAAGAAACACAACAACAATAATACAATAATAGTAGGGGACTTTAACACTCCCCTCACTGAAATGGACAGATCATCTAAACAAAGAACCACAAGGAAATAAAGGCCTTAAATGACACACTGTACGAGATGGACATCACAGATATATTCAGAACATTTCATCCCAAAGCAACAGAATACACATTCTTCTCTAGTGCACATGGAACATTCACCAAAATAGATCACATTCTTGGACTCCATCGGTATCAAAAGATTGGGATCATTCCCTGCATATTTTCAGACCACAGTGCTCTGAAGCTAGAACTCAACCACAAGAGGAAGTTTGGAAAGAACCCAAATACATGGAGACTAAACAGCATTCTTTTAAAGAATGAATGGGTCAAAAAGGAAATTAAAGAAGAATTGAAAAAAAAAAAGTATGGAAACAAATGATAATGAAAACACAACGGTTCAAAATCTGCGGGACACAACAAATGCAGTCCTGAGAGGAAAATATAGAGTGGTACAAGCCTTTCTCAAGAAAAAAAAAAGGTCTCAGGTACACAACCTAACCCTACACCTAAAGGAGATGGAGAAAGAACAAGAAAGAAAGCCTACACCCAGCAGGAGAAGAGAAATCATAAAGATCAGAGCAGAAATCAATGAAATTAGAAACCAAAAAACAATAGAACAAATCAACGAAACTAGGAACTGTTTCTCTGAAAGAATTAATAAAATTGATAAACCCCTGGCCAGACTTATCAAAAAGAAAAGAGAAAGGACCCAAATAAATAAAGTCATGAATGAAAGAGGAGAGATCACAACTAACACCAAAGAAATACAAACTATTATAAGAACATACTATGAGCAACTCTACGCCAACAAATTTGACAATCTGGAAGAAATGGATGCATAACTAGAGACATATAAACTACCAAAATTGAACCAGGAAGAAATAGAAAGCGTGAACAGACCCATAACAAGTAAGTAGATTGAAACAGTCATCAAAAATCTCCAAACAAAAGCCCAGGGCCAGATAGTTTCCCGGGGGATTTCTACCGAACATTTAAAGAAGAACTAATTCCTATTCTCCTGAAACTGTTCCAAAAAATAGAAAGGTCATGAACACGGCAGGGATGTCCATTATCACCACTGCTATTCAATATAGTACTAGAAGTCCTAGCCTCAGCAATCAGACAACAAAAGAAAATTAACGGCATCCATATCGGCAAAGAAGAAGTCAAACTATCACTCTTCACAGATGATATGATACTTTATGTGGAAAACCCAAAAGACTCCCCTCCAAAACAGCTAGAACTTGTACAGGAATTCAGTAAAGTGTCAGGATGTAAGATCAATACACAGAAATCATGTGCATTTCTCTACACCAACAACAAGACAGAAGAAAGAGAAATTAAGGAGTCAATCTCATTTACAATTGCACCCCAAAACATAAGATACCTAGGAATAAACCTAAACAAAGAGGCACAGAATCTATACTCAGAAAACTATAAAGTACTCATGAAAGAAATTGAGGAGGACACAAAGAAATGGAAAAATATTCCATGCTCCTGGATTGGATGCATAAATATTGTGAAAATGTCTATGCTACCTAAAGCAATCTACACATTTAATGCAATTCCTATCAAAGTACCATCCATCTTTTTCAAAGAAATGGAACAAATAATCCTAAAATCGGCTTGCATGGGGCGCTGGGTGTGGTGAAAAATTAATGAATACTGTTTTTCTGAAAATAAATAAATTGGAAAAAAAAATAAAAAAAGAAAAAAATTGTATGGAGCCAGAAAAGACCTCTAATAGCCAAAGGAATTTTGAAAAAGAAAGGGTTTGAAGTGGCGGGGGGGGGATGGGAGGTTGGGGTACCAGGTGGTGGGTATTATAGAGGGCACGGCTTGCATGGAGCACTGGGTGTGGTGAAAAAATAATGAATACTGTTTTTCTGAAAATAAAGAAATTGGAAAAAAAAAAAAAGAAAGCCAAAGTTGGTGGCATCACAATTCCGGACTTCAAGCTCTATTACGAAGCTGTCATCAACAAGACAGCATGGTACTGCCACAAAAACAGACACATAGATCAGTGGAACAGAATAGAAAGCCCAGAAATAGACCCTCAACTCTATGGTCAACTAATTTTTGACAAAGCAGGAAAGAATGTCCAATGGAAAAAAGCCTCTTCAATAAATGGTGTTGGGAAAATTGGACAGCCACATGCAGAACAATGAAATTGGACCATTTCCTTACACCACACATGAAAATATACTCAAGTGGATAAAGGACCTCAATGTGAGAAAGGACTCCATCAAAATCCTTGAGGAGAACACAGGCAGCAACCTCTTCGCCCTCAGCCGCAGCAACATCTTCCTAGGAACATCGCCAAAGGCAAGGGAAGCAAGGGCAAAAATGAACTATTGGGATTTCATCAAGATCAAAAGTTTTTGCACAGCAAAGGAAACAGTTAACAAAATCAAAAGACAACTGACAGAATGGGAGAAGATATTTGCAAACGACATATCAGATAAAGGGCTAGTGTCCAAAATCTATAAAGAACTTAGCAAACTTAATACCCAAAGAACAAATAATCCAATCAAGGAATGGGCAGAGGACATGAACAGACATTTCTTCAAAGACATCCAGATGGCCAACAGACACATGAAAAAGTGCTCCATATATTTGGGCATCAGAGAAATACAAATACAAATTAAAACCACAATGAGATATCACCTCACACCAGTCAGAATGGCTAAAATTAACAAGTCAGGAAATGACAGATGCTGGCGAGGATGCGGAGAAAGGGGAACCCTCCTACACTGTTGGTGGGAATGCAAACTGGTGCAACCAATCTGGAAAACAGCTTGGAGATTCCTCAAAATGTTGAAAATAGAACTGCCCTATGACCCAGCAATTGCACTACTGGGTATTTACCCTAAAGATACAAACGTAGTGATCTGAAGGGGCACGTGCACCCAAATGTTTATAGCAGCAATGTCCACAATAGCCAAACTATGGAAAGAACCTAGATGTCCATCAACAGATGAATGGATAAAGAAGAGGTGGTATATATACACAATGGAATACTATGCAGCCATCAAAACAAATGAAATCTTACCATTTGCAACAACGTTGATGGAACTAGAGGGTATCATGCTTAGCTAAATAAGTCAAGTGGAGAAAGACAACTATCATATGATCTCCCTGATATGAGGAAGTGGTGATGCAACATGGGGGCTTAAGGGGATTGAAGAATACATGAAACAAGATGGGATTGGGAGGGAGACAAACCACAAGTGACTCTTAATCCCACAAAACAAACTGAGGGTTTCTGGGGGGAGGAGGGTGGGAGAATGGGGGTAGGGTTATGGACATTGGGGAGGGTATGTGCTTTGATGAGTGCTGTGAAGTGTGTAAACCTGGTGATTCACAGACCTGTACCCCTGGGGATAAAAATATTTTATATGTTTATAAAAATAAAAAATTAAAAAAAAGAACTTGTTCCACTATATCTTCTAGGCTTCTTTCTTTCTCTTCCCCTTCAGGGATTCCAATAATTTTGATGTTGGAATGTTTCATGGCATCATTTATTTCTCTGTTTCTGTTTTCATGGCTTAAGCTGTTTGTTCCAGGCTTCCTCCTGATCCTTTCTCTCTGTTTGTCCTCCAGATTACTAAATCTATGTTCTGTCTCAGTTACCCTAGCTTTGAGAGAATTTAGATTAGATTGGAACTCATTGAGGGCAATGTGAACTTCATCCCTGGTAGCTTACAGTTCTGCCCTAATAGTGTGAACATCATCCCTGGTGGCTTTCAGTTCTGCCCTATTCAATTCCATTTGGTCATCGGCTTTCTCCGACCTAGCTATTGCCTGGGTAATTGTTAGCCTGAATTCTCTTTCTGACATATTGTCTATGTTGATAGCCATTAGCTCTGTTGCAGAAAAAACCTCTGTATTTTTCTTCTGTTGGGGATTCCTTCTCCTAGTCATTTTGGTGAGAGATAACTGAACAGATGTAGCTAGATGTATCGAACGCGTTGCAGTCAAGTTGCACCATGGAACACTTCTGAGCAATCAGGATTCCCCACCCAAATAAGAGCAAAAAGAAAAGAAAAACAAAAAGAGAGAGTGGGAAACAAAGAAGATAAAGAGAAGATTCAGCCCAAATGTGCCCCAAGGTAAGATTGATGAAGTATACAAACAAAAACAGACAAACAAAAAGACTGATAAAAGTATATGATGAGAGAAAAAAAACTATATATATATATGTATATATATACATATATATATATATATATATATGCAAATAAAGGAAGAACCTCGTCAAAAAGAACCCCAAGTTGGGAGCCTGGGTGGCTCAGTGGGTTAAGCCGCTGCCTTCGGCTCAGGTCATGATCTCAGGGTCCTGGGATCGAGTCCCGCATAGGGCTCTCTGCTCAGCGGGGAGCCTGCTTCCCTCTCTCTCTCTCTGCCTGCCTCTCCGTCTACTTGTGATTTCTCTCTGTCAAATAAATAGATAAAATCTTTAAAAAAAAAGAACCCCAAGTATAAGATTTATATACTATCAGGCAAACACAAAAACACAGAAACACTGGAAGAAAAAGATGGCATTGTGGGTATAAATTCTGTGTGGGTGAGGAAGGTTGTTTTGATTCTTCTGGATATATCTTGATATCTTTGTTAAAGTACTCATCTTTCATAAGATAAACGGGGTTAAAAATTGGTTTACCTATAGGGGTAGCATTGATTGGGGAATGGGGATGACCTTGAATTTTAACTCTATATGAATATTAGAAAATAAAAATCAAAAAGGAATAAACTAGACTAAACTAAAATAAAATCTTAAAAAAATTAAAGAAATAGAAATGCAAAAGGAAAACCCAGGTGTAGGTATCAAAAAGTTCAAGTTAGAAGGTTATTATGGAATTTGATGTACTGGACATCTCACTGTGATGGTAAATAGGTTAAAAAATTATCTATATAAAAAAATGAACCAGAATAGTGGGAACAAGTTAAAAATAATAGTTGTCCTATGAAGTAGTGGTGGTTTTTCTCTTGTAGTCTTTTTATTTATTTTTTTTTCTTTCCTGGTTGGTTTTCTGGGGGAGGAGTCTGCCACATGGGTTTTCAGTCATTGATGTTCCCTGAGTTAAGTCCTCCAGCCACCCTCAAGTGGGTGGACTCTGATGAAACCGGTATTTTCAGGCTTTTGTTCTCAGGAGGTTTTTATGTTTGTTCACTTTTTTTTTTTTTTTTCCTCTCGCCTTGACCGCTTTTGATGGCTTTTGTAGGTTTAGAAGAAAGCAAACTGCACCCCGACCTCCGTCTCAGAGAAGCCTCATCCTGGTCCCCTGTGGGTGCTGCAGAGCCCATATAAATTTCCTTGGTCGCTGGCAGAGCAGGTTCCACATCGTGTTCCCTGGGGATGCAGGATCTTCTGCTTGTACTCAAAACCACTGCAGCGGTGGCTGTTTGGGTAGCTCCAGACAGCCAGAGAGGTTCCAAGCAGCAATTGCACACTGAGGTTTTCCCGCTGGTCTGGGCTGGGAGTGCCTGGGCCTAAGAGCGCCAGGCTTGTGCGAAGCTCCCTCAGTAGAGGGTGTTGGTCATGCACACGTCTCAGGGTCTGATAGCAGGGCGGGAGTCTGAGAGCACCAGGCTGGGCCTTTGCACACCTCTCTCAGGGGAGGCTGAGGGGTGTGGGCATCTCAGGCTCTGTTAGCATGGCTTGACATTCTGCCATCTGTTGAGACCCCAGCCCCTCACAGGAACCGGACCCCACATGTTCTTGGGCATGCTGGCAGCTCAGGGACCAAGACCTGGTTTCTCCGCTGCACTCTCTCTGGCTCAGCGCCAGGGGAGTCTGTCCTGGGTCTGGGGACTTAAGTCCCTGTCTCTAGCTGCCCCGATTCCCACAATCCACCCCCCCCCGCAATCTTTTGCTTTTCTTGAGTGCTTTCAACCAATATCCAAGTTAATGCTGGTCCCCAGATGTAAGGCACTCCCATATTAGGGGTATTACTTTCCAATTGGTTGTTTCTGGTGGATCCCTCCCCCTTTTGTTTATCTTCCGATATCTGTCGGATGTTCCCACTCCACTTTACCTGCCCACTGGTATCTTCTGCCCCTGTAGATGTCCAAACATGTATAATTCTGATCTCAGGCTGATTTCATTGGTGATCAGAGTTCTTTGGTAGGTAATAAGCTCACTTTAGGCTACAGGTTGAAACCGTGCCTCCCCCTACTTCCCAGCCATCTTGTCTCCCCCCAGTGAGAGGGTTTTAAATTCCCTTACTATTATCATATTATTGTCAATGTGTTTCTTAGATTTTGTTATTAATTGATTTATATAGTTGGATGCTGCCATATTAGGGGCAAAGATATTTAAAATTGTTAGATCTTCTTGTTGGACAGATCCTTTAAGTATGATATAGTGTCCTTCCTCACCTCTTATTTATGGTCTTTGGCTTAAAATCTAATTTTTCTGATATAAGGATTGCCGCCTCAGGTTTCTTTTGATGTTGCATAGGACATGTTTTAAGTTGTGTGGCTTTACAAGTACAGTTTTGTCCCTAATGTCTTATTGAATATTAGTTTTCCTTGTGGACCTTATTCTTTTAAGGAAAAACATCTAGACTGTAAGATTGCAGATATATATTTTTGAATTTTTTTTCTAATAAACATTCTTTAACTTTATTTTTCCAGTGTTCCAAGATTCATTGTTTATGCATCACCCCCATTGCTCCTTGCAATATGTGCCCTCCTTAATACCCACCACAAGGCTCACCCAACACCCCAATCCCCTTCCCTCCAAAACCCTCAGTTTGTTTCTCAGAGTCCACAGTATCTCATGGTTCATCTCCCCCTCCAGTTAACATTTTTAATTTAAATTCATTAGACAATATAGATTAAACAATTAATTTTTTTCCAATTTATTTATTTTCAGAAAAACATTATTTATTATTTTTTCACCACATCCAGTGCTCCATGCAAGCCGTGCCCTCTATAATACCCACCACCTGGTACCACAACCTCCCACCTCCCCGCCACTTCAAACCCCTCAGACTGTTTTTCAGAGTCCATAGTCTCTCATGGTTCACCTCCCCTTCCAATTTACCCAAATTCCCTACTCCTCTCTAACACCCCTTGTCCTCCATGCTATTTGTTATGCTCCACAAATGAGTGAAACCATATGATAATTGACTCTCTCTGCTTGACTGATTTCACTCAGCATAATCTCTTCCAGTCCCGTCCATGTTGCTACAAAAGTTGGGTATTCATCCTTTCTGATGGAGGCATAATACTCCATAGTGTATATGGACCACATCTTCCTTATCCATTCATCCGTTGAAGGGCATCTTGGTTCTTTCCATAGTTTGGCGACCGTGGCCATTGCTGCTATAAACATTGGGGTACAGATGGCCCTTCTTTTCACGACATCTGTATCTTTGGGGTAAATACCTAGGAGTGCAATTGCAGGGTCATAGGGAAGCTCTATTTTTAATTTCTTGAGGAATCTCCACACTGTTCTCCAAAGAGGCTGCACCAACTTGCATTCCCACCAACAGTGTAAGAGGGTTCCCCTTTCTCCACATCCTCTCCAACACATGTTGTTTTCTGTCTTGCTAATTTTGGCCATTCTAACTGGTGTAAAGTGATATCTCAATGTGGTTTTAATTTGAATCTCCCTGAGGGCTAATGATGATGAACATTTTTTCATGTGTCTGATAGCTATTTGTATGTCTTCATTGGAGAAGTGTCTGTTCATATCTTCTGCCCATTTTTTGATGTGTTTGCCTGTTTCGTGTGTGTTGAGTTTGAGGAGTTCATTATAGATCCTGGATATCAACCTTTTGTCTTTACTGTCATTTGCAAATATCTTCTCCCATTCCTAAACAATTTTTGATGTAGCATTCAATTATTCATTAGTTGTATGTAATACCCACTTCTCATCACATCACATCACATCCTTAATGCCCACCATCATAACCAGAATAGTGAATAAAAAGATTTAGTGTAGAATCTAAAAAATAGAGGAAGTAAATAGGAGGGAAGCTAATATACAGGGAGAAGTGTTAAAGGGCTACAAGAAAGGCTAAGAATGTCAGTGAATAAGGTTTAGGTTATGATGAGATCCAAAATTGAGATTTTGTCAGGAAATGGAGTGTTTACTTCTGCTGTTTCTGAGGTAGATCTGTTTCACTGAGAATAGGTCCAGTATATGGAAAGTGAACATATGACCAATGTGGCAAGGAGGTGAAGATCTTTGGTGATGAACAGGTTAAGATACTGGGAACATAGAGTGCTGCATGGACATATGAATGTCAGTAAGAATGATCAATGATTATATGAATCCAGGGAAAAGTCTTTAGTTACTGAAGGAAAGGAACCAGATCAGGTCAGAGAGATTGCAAGCATGACTACAATCCTTCACTTCTTCCAGTATCTATGTCATTGTCAATTATAACTCTTCAAATCTTCCCACCAAGAAGCCTGTTCCCTTCCACTTTAATTTATGTTGGCCTCATAATTTGTATCAGTGGGTGTACGAAAGGTACTATAAAGGATAATGTGCCAGTTTGGAACCCCAGACTCAAAAATCTTGAGTGATTTTATTTATCCCCCAATAGTTCTTCCCACCCAAAATGTTGACCAGTCCATGCATGTCTACTGGGGGATTAAAAAAAAAAAACAGAACAACATGAGTCAGAAAAATTTCATTCCATCTGAGGTCATCTTTGTCTATCTATCCCTTTGTAGACCTGGCAGCAAGAGTGAGTCTGGCTGAGACCAGAAGAACAATCCAGTTGAGCACAATCTAAATAGCTTCCCTGTAGAATTATGTATTGTGTAACAATTATTTAAATTCACTGTTTTTGTTCTTATGCAGCAAAAGCTCTAACAAATACAGAAATGACTGTGACAGGGAAGAATAGAAAGCTAAGCATCATGAGCCTTAAAGAAACATTGTCTTTTCAATAAACACACAAAGTACTATAGTATCTCCAAAATGTGGAGGTAGCAATTGGAGAGACACTACAAGTATTGATGCATTTTTCTTCTCCTCTTATGTGGGACTTTAGGGGAAGTGGTGTGAAAATAAAAATTATGTTATATAGATTCTCAGGTACACACCACTTCTTAAATTTTAAAACGATTTTATATTTTGTATGATTACAGTGAGATTTATGAGAAAGGATGTAATTTACATGTAGCAAGACACAGCTTTTACAGTTTTTATCTGAACAGACCTCTGTGTAGAGATTTCCAAACTTGCTCGATCTTTCCAATTAATTTTCCTCTGACACTGTTAATTTATAGGGTTCTCCTATCTTGTATTACAAACATAGCACTCTCATTAACATTTGAAATTTTGTCTTATCCTTTATTATCTCCCTATAGTACTTTATTATCTCTCTGAAGTGCCTAGTTCAGTACTCATGCACACTCCACATATATAGCATTTTCAGTAAAATATTTACAGTTTGCCTTCAGAATAAGCATTTAAGAAGTATTCACCATAAAATTAGGTTGAAAAAATTAGAAAGTCATGGAATAGTAAAAACAAATAAGATGCTTTCATCAAAAATCTTAAAACAAGTAGGCTATCCTATTTGGTAGAAATAATTGAGCATCAGTGACAGAAGTCAGAACATTGATGATGATATTGTTAAAATTATTTCTACTTGAAATACTTTATTATTTTGTGTATGCCATTCTTC
The DNA here is from genome assembly GCF_020171115.1 of Neogale vison. NCBI lineage: Eukaryota > Metazoa > Chordata > Mammalia > Carnivora > Mustelidae > Neogale > Neogale vison. The sequence continues at coordinate 112,250,114 of NC_058102.1, read as the reverse complement.
ATACAAGTTCCATATCAGGTCACTGCATTTTACATGAATTTTTCTCAGATCATTTGGTTATTAATAAAATTTATTAAAATTTGAATAAATATAAGCTAGAATGCCTTCCAACAAAAATGGGTATTTTGCTATAATCTATCTCTTAAACCCTGATAAAGTTATCTTACTTTGGGGATTTATGGCTTTATGCTAATTGATAAGCTAATTCTAAGAGATGCTTATAGACCCAAAGTATAACCGGAGAATGAAGCTGTATCCTAATTACTTGTTTTTGTATGTTAATGTGTTAATGTGTATGCTCTTTTTTCTAACATTTATTTTATTTTTTCAATGTTCCAAGAGTCATTGTTTATGCACCACATTCAGTGCTCCATGAAATACGTGCCCTCCTTTTTCAAAAATTATTTTATTTTATTTTTTCCCTCTATTTTTTTAAAATTTCTTTTCAGTGTTCCAGAATTCATTGTTTATGCACCATACCCAGTGCTCCATGCAATACATGCCCTCCATAATACCCACCACGAGGCTCACCCAATGCCCCTCCCCTCCAAATCCCTCAGTTTGTTTCTTAGAGACCACAGTCTCTCATGGTTCGTCTCACCCTCCAGTTTTCCCCAAATCACTTCTCCTCTCCATCTCCCCATGTGTTCCATGTTATTCCTTATGCTCCACAAATAGGTGAAACCATATGATAATTGACTCTCTCTGCTTGACTTATTTCACTCAGCATAATCTCTTTCACTCCCACCCATGTTGATACAAAAGTTGGGTATTCATTCTTTCTGATGGAGGCATAATACTCCATAGTATATATGGAACACATTGTCTTTATCCATTCATCAGTTGAAGGGCATTTTGGTTCTTTCTACAGCTTGGGACGTGGCCATTGTTTCTATGAACATTGGAGTACAGAGGGCTCTTCTTTTCACTACATCTGTATTTCTGGGGTAAATACCCAATAGTGAAACTGCAGGATCATAGGGAAGCTCTAATTTTAATTTCTTAAGGAATCTCTACTCTGTTTCCCAAAGTGGCTATACCACCTTGCATTCCCACCAACAGTGTAAGAGGGTTCCCCTTTCTCCACATCCTCTCCAACACTCATTGTTTACTGTCTTGTTAATTTTGGTCATTCTAACTGGTGCAAGATGGTATCTAAATGTGGTTTTCATTTGAATTTTACTGATGGCCAATGAAAATGACAATTTTTTCATGTGTCCATTAGCCATTTGTACATTTTTTTGAGAAATGTTTGTTCATGTCTTCTGCTCATTTTTTAAAAAAATAATTATCCGTTTTTTGCGTGATGAGTTTGAGAAGTTCTTTATAGATCTTGGGTAGCAACCCTTTGTCTGTGGTGTCATTTGTGAAAATCTTCTCCCATTCTGTGGGTTGCCTCTTTGTTTTGTTTACTGTTTCTTTTGCTGTGCAGAAGCTTTTGATCTTGATGAACTGGAGGCATCCTCTTGCCTGATTTCAAGCTTTACTACAAAATTCTGATCACCAAGACAGCATGATAGTGGCACAAAAACAGACACATAGACCAGTGGAACAGAGTAGAGAGCCCAGATATGGACCCACAACTCTGATCTAATAATCTTTGACAAAGCAGGAAAAAATATCCAGTGGAATAAAGACAGAATCTTCAATAAATGGTGCTGGGAAAATTGGACAGTTACATATAGAAGAATGAAAATTGACCATTCTTTACTCCACACACAAAGATAAACTCTAAATGGATGAAAGACCTCAATGTGAGACAGGAACCCATGAGAATCCTAGAGGACAATATAGGCAGTATCTTTGATATCAACGATACCTCTTTGAAACCATGAAACCCATGAAAATCCTAGAGGACAATATAGGCAGGTATCTTTTTATTAAAATTTAATTTATTTATTTGACAGACAGAGATCACAAGTAGACAGAGAGGCAGGCAGAGAGAGAGGAAAGGAAGCAGGCTCCCCACCGAGCAGAGAGCCCGACATGGGGCTTGATCCCAGGACCGTAGGATCATGACCTGAGCCGAAGGCAGAGGCTTTAACCCACTGAGCCACCAAGATGCCCCTAGGCAAGTGTCTTTGATATCAAAGATACCTCTTTGATATCAGCTACAGCAACTTCTTTCAAGACATGTCTTCAAAGACAAAGGAAACAAAAGCAAAAATGAACTTTTGGGACTTCATTACGATCAAATGCTTCTGCATATCAAAAGTATATGCTCTTGAATTGAATCTATCACATGGCCAGCTGTAACTGAACACCACTCTCACCCAACACAGGAGTTCAGCCTACGTATTGTGTCCAGGTACACGATACCAGCCACCATTGTGTGCAGGCCCAGGATCACCCAAGTTTGGATCTCTGGCCACCCCAGCAACCTCAGTGCTTTGGGGGATCTAGCATAGGACTAATGGCTCAGTACAAATTTTGATAGCACTAATGCCCCACTCTCGATTTCCTTAATAGACATACCACCTCAGAGTTGTCTTGTCCTTATATCCCACCAGCATCACAGATTGGAAGCACATCCACAGCATACAGAAAGGCAGTGCAGACAACTGCACTTAAAGGGGAAGTACATAGGTACACATAGGATACTTTCCTGGAGTGCCAGGTTCTGGTGATCAGGGAATAAGGCACTGCAGGGCACTCCAGGACCTCTTCTTCATAAAGTCCCTGATGTCAAGAGAAGAAGAGATGGCTTCCATACATATGGAAATAGACACAGAGAGATGGACAAAATGAGGAGACAGAGAAATTTACCTCAGATAAAAGTACAGGAGAAGGTCACAGGTCAAGATCTAAGCAAAACAGATATAAGTAACATACTTGATAGAGAACTTAAAGCAATGATCATAAGGATACTCACTGAACTAGAGAAAAGAGTGGAAGACATGAGTGAGGCCCTTAACATAGGAATAACATAGCAGAGACAGCTTTTATCTGAACTGGAGACAGACACAAAAATAAAAAAAAAGGAAATAATAATGATTAGAGCCAAAATAAATGTTATACAGATTTAAAAAAAAAAAAAAGCACAATAGAACAGATCAATGAAACCAGGAGTTGGTTCTTCAAAGCAAAAAAAGTCAAGAAACTTGATAAGCCTCTGACCACACTTATCAAGAACAAAAGAGAAAAAAACTTAAATAAAATCACAAATGAGAGAGGAGAAATAGCAAACACCCTAGAAATACAAGTAAACATAGGGAATATTATGAAAAAACTACATGCCAAAACACTGGAATGGAGAGCACAGAAGAAATGGGTGGATTCCTACAAATATCTATTCTACTATAATGGAAACAAAAAGAAACAGAAAATTTGAACAGATTGATAACAAGGAAAGTAATTGAGTCAGTAATCAAAAATCTCAAACAAAAGTCCAGGACCAGATAGATTCTCAAAGGGATTCTGTCAAATAGTTGAAGAAGAATTGATAACTGATTCTTCTCAAAACATTCCAAAAACTAGAACAGGAAAGAAAAGTTTTAAATTAATTATATGGGTTTTTTTTCCCAGTGTTCTAAGATTCATTATTTATGTACCACACCCAGTACTCCATGCAATATGTGCCCTCCTTAACATCCACCACCAGACTCACGCATCCCCCCACAACCTCCCCTCGGGAAACCCTCAGTTTGTTACTCAGAGTCCATAGTCTCTCATGGTTCATCCCCCCCTCCAAATCTCCCAATCCCTTTTCCTTGCCTTCTCCTAATATATGTGACCAGTATGACCCGGATTGTAGCAGCAACAACAGCAATAGAGACACCAAATATCAAAAACAGAAACAAAACCGAGAGAAAGGGAACTACAGGCAATTATTGCTGATGAACATAAATACAAACATCCACAAAACATGAGGAGACAGAATTCAATAATACTTTTAAAAAATAATTCACCGTGGGGCACCTGGGTGGCTCAGTGTGTTAAAGCCTCTGCCTTCAGCTCAGGTCATGATCCCAGGGTCCTGGGATAGAGCCCCGCATTGGGCTCTCTGTTCAGTGGGGAGGCTGCTTCCTCCTCTCTCTCTCTCTGCCTGCCTCTCTGTCTACTTGTGAACTGTCTATCAAATAAATAAACAAAATCTTTAAAAAATAATTCACCATGATCAAAAGGGATTTACTCCTGGGTTGCCAGTTTGGATTAGCAAATGAAACAGCATGATATGTCACATTAATAAATGAAAGTATACAGCACACATAGGCCAGTGGAACAGAGTAGAGAGCCCAGATATGGCCCCTCAACTCTATGGGCAAATAATCTTCAACAAAACAGGAAAAAATATACAGTGGAAAAAAGACAGTCTCTTCAATAAATGGTGCCGGGAAAACAAGAAAGCTATATGTGGAAGAATGAAACTTGACCATTCTCTTACAATGTATAAAAAGATAAACTTTAAATGGATAAAAGACCTCAAAGTGAGACAGGAATCCATCAGAATCCTAGAGGAGAACATAGGCAGTAATCTCTTCGGTATCAGCCACAGCGACTTCTTTCAAGATATGTCTACAAAGGCAAAGGAAACAAAGGCGAAAATAAACTTTTGGGACTTCATCAAAATCAAAAGCTTCTGCAAAGCAAAGGAAACAGTCAACAAAACAAAGAGGCAACCCACGGAATGGGAGAAGATATTTGCAAATGACAGTACAGACAAAAGGTTGATATCCAGGATCTATAATGACTCCTCACACTCAACACACACAAAACAGACAAGCATATCAAAAAATGGGAAGAAGATATGAACAGAAACTTCTCCAATAAAGACATACAGATGGCTTTCAGACACATGAAAAAATGTTCATCATCGCTAGCCGTCAGGGAGATTCAAATTAAAACCACATTGAGATATCACCTTATGCCAGTTAGAATGGCCAAAATTAGCAAGAGAGGAAACAACATGTGTTGGAGGGGATGTGGAGAATGGGGAACCCTCTTACACTGTTGTGGGAATGCAAGTTGGTGCAGCCTCTTTGGAGAACAGTGTGGAGATTCCTCAAGAAATTAAAAATAGAGCTTCCCTATGACCCTGCAATTGCACTCCTGGGTATTTACACCAAAGATACAGATGTAGTGAAAAGAAGGGGCATCTGTACCCTAATGATTATAGTAGCAATGGCCATGGTCGCCAAACTGTGGAAAGAACCAAGATGCCCTTCAACGGACAAATGGAAAAGGAAAATGTTGTTCATATACACTATGGAGTATTATGACTCCATCAGAAAGGATGAATACTCAACTTTTGTAGCAACATAGACGTGACTGGAAGAGATTATGCTGAGTGAAATCAGTCAAGCAGAGAGAGTCAATTATCATATGGTTTCACATATTTGTGAAGCTTAACAAACAGCATGGAGGACAAGGGAAGTTAGAGAGGAGAAGGAAGTTGGGGGAAATGGGAAGGGGAGGTAAACCATGAGAGACTATGGACTCTGAAAAACAATCTGAGGGGTTTTGAAGTGGCAGGGGGTGGGAGGTTGGGAGAACCAGGTGGTGGGTATTAGAGAGAGCACGGATTGCATGGAGCACTAGGTATGGTGCAAAAACAAGGAATACCGTGATGCTGAAAATAAATAAATAAATAAATAATAAAAGAAAGGATAAGAACAATATGATCATTTCAATATATGCAGAAAAAGCATTTGATAAAGTACCACATCCACTCTTGATAAAAAAACCCTTAACGAGGTAAGGTTATGGATGTCTGGGTGGCTCAGTTGTTAAAAGTTCTGCCTTTGATTCAGGTTATTGCCACTTCCTGATGGTGCACAGGAGAAGAATGAGGCACTAACAAGTCATCAGCAAGAGAGAGGGAGCAGAGGTCAGTAGAAAAGGCTGTCATCCTGAACAACTCCTCAGCCCCATATTTGTTAGATATTAGACAGTAATCAAAAAAGGAGCCAAATAAGTTACTTTAGCACATGCCTTGTAGATAAGTAAGAAGAAAGGCAAGATATATCTGGTCACATTGTCCATGATCTATAGTGAGCAAGCCCATTCAAATTTATAATCTAATTAGCCACAGGTGGTCTCTGGAGTTAGATAACAGGAAAATGAAGCAGGTGGAATTCCAACCTAAGCTGGCTAGGCATTTGTGGCTGTTCAACTTCCAAGAAGCAGGTAGTATTCCACCCTGAGCAAGCTGGTAATCCCAGCTGCTCTGTGTCAAGGATGTGTATCTTCATCTACCACAAAGCCCTGTTGCCAGTACATGTTTTCCTTAAAGGCTATACATAAGCATATAAGCATGTTTGGTAACTAGTAGAATTTCTTATAGGTTATATAGGTTATATTTTAAACAGTAAGTTGTCCTGCGGGAGTTACAGCCATGATCCTGGGGTCCTGGGATCAAAACCCATGTCTGGCACCCTACTTGGTGGGGAGTCTGTTTCTCCCTCTCTCTCTGTATTGTGCTATATCCATCCATATGTTCCTCTCTCTTTCAAATAAATTAAAAAAAAAAAACTTAAAAAAAGTTAGGGCTAGAGGGAACATACTTTAAAAAGGTAAATTCTGAAAAACCCACAGCTATATTCAACATTTTTTTCCAATTTATTTATTTTCAGAAAAACATTATTTATTATTTTTTCACCACATCCAGTGCTCCATGCAAGCCATGCCCTCCATAATACCCACCACCTGGTACCCCAAACTCCCATCCCCCCGCCACTTCAAACCCCTCAGACTGTTTTTCAGAGTCCATAGTCTCTCATGGTTCACCTCCCCTTCCAATTTACCCAAATTCCCTACTCCTCTCTAACACCCCTTGTCCTCCATGCTATTGGTTATGCTCCACAAATGTGTGAAACCATATGATAATTGACTCTCTCTGCTTGACTTATTTCACTCAGCATAATCTCTTCCAGTCCCGTCCATGTTGCTACAAAAGTTGGGTATTCATCCTTTCTGATGGAGGCATAATACTCCATAGTGTATATGGACCACATCTTCCTTCTCCATTCATCCGTTGAAGGGCATCTTGGTTCTTTCCACAGTTTGGCGACCGTGGCCATTGCTGCTATAAACATTGGGGTACAGATGGCCCTTCTTTTCACTACATCTATATTTTTGGGGTAAATACCCAATAGTGCAATTGCAGGGTCATAGGGAAGCTCTATTTTTAATTTCTTGAGGAATGTCCACACTGTTCTCCAAAGAGGCTGCAGCAACTTAAACACCCTCCAACAGTGTAAGAGGGTTCCCCATTCTCCACGTCCTCTCCAACACATGCTGTTTCCTGTCTTGCTAATTTTGGCCATTCTAACTGGTATAAGGTGATATCTCAATGTGGTTTTTTTCCCAATTTATTTATTTTCAGAAAACCAGTATTCATTATTTTTTCACCACACCCAGTGCTCCATGCAAGCTGTGCCCTCTATAATACCCACCACCTGGTACCCCAACCTCCCACCCCCCCGCCACTTCAAACCCCTCAGACTGTTTTTCAGAGTCCATAGTCTCTCATGGTTCACCTCCCCTTCCAATTTACCCAAATTCCCTACTCCTCTCTAACGCCCCTTGTCCTCCATGCTATTGGTTATGCTCCACAAATGTGTGAAACCATATGATAATTGACTCTCTCTGCTTGACTTATTTCACTCAGCATAATCTCTTCCAGTCCCGTCCATGTTGCTACAAAAGTTGGATATTCATCCTTTCTGATGGAGGCATAATACTCCATAGTGTATATGGACCACATCTTCCTTATCCATTCATCCGTTGAAGGGCATCTTGGTTCTTTCCATAGTTTGGCGACCGTGGCCATTGCTGCTATAAACATTGGGGTACAGATGGCCCTTCTTTTCACGACATCTGTATCTTTGGGGTAAATACCTAGGAGTGCAATTGCAGGGTCATAGGGAAGCTCTATTTTTAATTTCTTGAGGAATCTCCACACTGTTCTCCAAAGAAGCTGCACCAACTTGCATTCCCACCAACAGTGTAAGAGGGTTCCCCTTTCTCCACATCCTCTCCAACACATGTTGTTTCCTGTTTTGTTAATTTTGGCCATTCTAACTGGTGTAAGGTGATATCTCAATGTGGTTTTAATTTCAATCTCCCTAAGGGCTAATGATGATGAGCATTTTTTCATGTGTCTGGTAGCCATTTGTATGTCTTCATTGGAGAAGTGTCTGTTCA